>NC_056727.1:758546986-758609486 GCF_019279795.1 Protopterus annectens
TTACTGAAAGCCAACTAATTCTCAAACAAACTGATATGGTATGTGACAGATATATTTACATAATGTCACTGAAGGCAAAGCCCTCACATAAAAGTAATGTCAATTAGTTTGTCAGCATTAAACACACTGCACCCATCACACAAAGTACAAAACAGATATGTAGACCCACATATGCTGAGGCACTTAATGTTAACCTTCCTAAGCCCCAAAGACCTCCTAGATGAAGTACACATAACAAATACTCTCAGCACCCTCAAATGTATACTTTAAAAACAACACCCACATCAACACATACAGCAACATTTCATGTAATCTCTACATATAAGCCTATAAGGCTAGCAACCATACAATCCAACATTCTGGTCATTGGAGACTCTGTTGTGTGGCACACTTTTCTCTTTCTCACCAGGCTGAGTAAGGAGAAAGTCATGATCAGTTGGTTATCAGTGACCAGGATCTATCACTTTATGCATGGACTCTGGTCACTGGACGACAAGCACTAGTATGACTTAGTCACAGTCCATGTGTGTGTAAATGACCTGAGACATACCACCCTAGATTATATGAAAAGAGACACCATGAAGATCTTAGAATATGTGTCCCAGGCTTTTATGAGCCTAGTATTAGGCAGCATTTTATCTTCTCTAAGGATGCTGCCAAAATGCGAACAGAAGATGACTGACTTTAATAACTGGCTTTGTTTCAGGTGTCATTTAAAGAAGGTGCAATATTTGTCAGCATAGAAGGAGATGGTCAACAGACCATGATGTTTTGCCAAGAATAGGCTTAACCTCTCCCCTCTAGGCTTTGGAATATTATCTAAAAAATTGACCTCCACATAGTGCCTTTTTTGGTAATGTCAAATGGAAATTATTTCTGACATAAATCAAAACCAATAAGATCTAAATTTGTTACTGCTCAATGCTAGGAGTTTAAACAAGATACACCACTGCCTACAAGCTGTCATTACCCTAGAAAATGCTGATGTCTGTACAGTCACTGAGACATGTTTTAGTACCACGGAAATCACACTGGCAGTGCAAGGCTATAATGTCTTCCACAAATTTAGAACAGCTACTACACAGATATGGACCAAAGGTGGATATGTCATGATTTACATCAAAATGAAATATATCTCAACACTGGTCAAACAGTACAATGCACTTGACCTTCTCCACATTCATATCACCATAGGTAAAATCCCATACCACTTCCGGGCAAGCTGTAGGTCCACCCCTCTATGACTCAGGAAACCCATAACTTGTATTTATGCTTACTAGAAACACTCATCATCCAACCTAGTACCATATTCATGGGTGACTTTAATTACCCCACGATTAACTAGGAAGCATATATGACACCAAATATGTAGGTTCATAGGTTGGTACTGGGCTATCGGCCCTAGGGCCTGTACAAGCCTAGCCATAACAATACCCTGGATATTTATTTCCACAGTATTTACTTCCCTGGACCCCTGACTAGCAGAGCAACTGACATGATCCCTGGGGTGAATTTCCTATCTCCCATCCAATCGTCAAGGTTCCTTTTGAATAGGGCCAAGGAGGTGCTCTACTTGACATGCATAGAGTAGCTCCTGAACTAGCTGGGATTTCAGATTTTATTTTTTCTTTAAATAAAAACACCTATTCCACAGTATGGGAAGTCTCTGGGTCAGGAACCTATCCCTCCAGCATGTTTTGTTCATTGTGATGACAAGGTTTAGATCCCTGGAGCGTGTGGCTCTGAGGGATTGGGATTTCTTTAAGTGGAGCATGTCCAACAGCTCAGGGTTTGACATGGCCTTGTATGTTAAGCAGAGATCGCCTCTGAGTAGACGATATGCCACAGAGTATAGCTGGAGTTTTTTTAGATAGTCAGCATATGGCATCTGCTTTAGGCCTGTGATTCTTTTAGTGAGGTATTTCCGCAGCCTTTCCATCTGTTGCAGATGTCTTGTGAGGTATATACCAAACAAGGCGTTATACTCTATAATGGGTCTAATGAGGGATGAGTATAGTGGGACAAGGACCTCCTTTTTTCTGGATGAAAATCCCTTAGTGATGAGGTGTGCCACATAAAAGGATTTCCTGACTGTTGTAGCGATGTGGTTATCGAAGGTGAGAACAGTGTCCACCTGTGTCCCTAAGTCTCTCATCACACTTTTGATGTTTAGTGTACTGCCACCTATGTGGTAATTCATGGGTACATGTTTTTTTCCAAAGGGGATAACTCCACATTTCTTGGCATTAAGCTTGAGCCCATGGCTCTGACACCAAGCATCTATTTCTATAAGGCCCTTGTGCAGAATATCCACATAATTTGGGGATTAAATAATGGCTCCCAGTTTGCAGTCATCTGTGAACTTTGTTAGCCAGAGTCCCTTAGTGTTGGTCTGTACTTCAGAGAAGTAGATGCCAAACAAGAGCGGTACCAGGACTGAACCCTGAGATACTCCACTTGCCACTTATCTGGAGCTGGATTTGGAGTCGGCTAATTTTACAGTCTTGGTTCTGTCAGTAAGCCAGTTGGTAACCCATCAAGTGACATAGGGATTTATGCCCAGCTTAGTAAGTGTATCTATGATTCCAGAGTGAGGAATAGTGTCCAAGGCCTTGGTGAGGTCCAGATAGGCTGTGTGGACTGCCTTACCCTCGTCCACAGCTCTGGAGACTGATTCGAAGAAGTCAACCAGGTTCAGGAGACAAGATCGGCCCTTCACGAACCCAAGCTTGGTGGGGTCCAGTGTTTGAAGTTTGCCAATGTCTTTGTTTATAAGTTCCATGATAATGCATTCCATGCCCTTGCAGATCAGGCTCATCAGACTGATGGGATGGTAGTTCCCAGGATCCAAGGTAGTTCCCCCTTGTGGAGTGGGATAACTGTAGCTGTGCGCCACTCATTGGGCATGAACCCTGAGGTGAGGCTATGATTAAACATGACACTTAGATGAGGTGCCAGTTCATTTTGTAGTTCATGTAGTACACAGCCCAGGATGTCATCTGGTCCCATGGATGCTGCATTCTTAGCTTTGGAGAGTGCAGTTTCTACCTGTTTGGCCGTGGCACAGAGATTGCTGGATTTTGAAAACACAGACTCCCTGGACCAGATTCTCAATATATTGAATCTGGTCCTCACTAATATGGGAGAGTGCTGCATACCCCCAGTGAAATGTCCTGTCTGGTAATGTCAGACCACAAAAGGGTTTTGTTTGAAGAAAAAATAAAATCTGAAATCCCAGCTAGTTCAGGAGCTACTCTAAGGCTGACTTCCTACTATAAAGCGATAACCTGGCAAAATTTCAAGCCCCTATAAACCTTGAGAACATTGCTGCCTATACAGAACTGTTTGCAGAAATGCTGTGCAAGTATGTTAATAGCTGCATGGAGGCAGCTGTACCCACCCGGAATCATTACAGAACTAACTCAAAAAACTAGAAACTCTGGTAGAATCATAACATCAATAGGCTCTATAACAGAAGGAGGAAAACCATGACAAACTTTAGGAGATGTAGCATCCAACGGAATGAAAGCATTCTCATTGAACTAAGCAATAAAGTCTACCAAAAGCAAATATGATGGCCAAGGACAACCACAAGGCATTATTTAGCAATGTTCACAACCTCAAAGACAATACACAATTGTGTGCAGAGCAAATTGTTAATGGAGCCACCTATACTGAGCCAGAAGATATAGCAAACCTACCTGCAGACAAATTCAGCTGTAACTTTACTCCACTCTCCCTCTCAAGCTTCCCTTGGGAAATACCATCAAATATAATTCTTCCTGCTATCACTAGGGAACAGGTTCTCAATGCTCTCTTTAAAGTCAAGAACACTGCATCATTGGGCCCAGACATTATCCCCAGATGCCTTCTAAATATCATGAAACATGACCTATCAGCCCCCCTGGAATCACTATTTAACTGTAGCACATAATGAGGCTTCATGCATAACAAATGGAGAACAGCAACAGCCATCCCTCTGTACAAAGGTGGACCATCTACAGTCCCTGGAAACTACAGATCCATAAGTTTCAGTAGTCTTATATACAAAGCCATGCAAAGAATAATCATGGAAATGATCAATAATAACATAGGAAACCTCCAGAAACTGGACCCAACCTGATGGTTTCATCAAGGGCAGATCATGTCCACTCAATCTGGTAGACTTCTTTGAGAAGGTCACCAAAGCAATGGGTGAGGGCAAAATGGTTCAAACTGTCTACCTTGACCTAGCCTACGCATATGACACAATAGCTCAGACATTGTTGACAAAACAAGTGGTTATGTATAAACCCTTATGTCTTATCTAGTGAATAACCATCTGGCTTGTAGACATTGCCTATGAGGTTAATATCAGGGAGCCCACCTCTAAAAGAAGCCAGTCACAAGCAAAGTCTTTCTGGGATCAGTTCTGGAAATGTTCCTTTTTGGCATTTATTTCTGTGAAGTCAAGGCCAATGTCAAGGTCCGTTGGCTGACCAAACTTGCAGACAATTGCAAATTAGGAGCATTCATAGAATCCGCCACTGACACTAATATTCGCCAGGAAGGGCTAACACAGACAAATGACATGTGTCAGAGCCATGGACTAAAACTTAATGCCAAGAAATCCATAACAGTATCCTCTGGGAAGTCATCCACCCCTGATAACTATTATATTGACAACACACCCCTAAGGTTTGACCCATTAGTCAGGGATTTGGGGGCATACATAGACAATAATCTAGCCTTGAACTATCACATGTCTACAGTAGTGAGGAAATCATTTCATGTTGTGCAACTTACAAACAAAGGTATTGCAGCTAGATCCGAGGAGGATATTGATCCACTGCATTCAGCATTCATCAGACTTATCACTGAGTACAGTTCCCCCTTTGATATATACCTAACCAGCATATCCAACAATTGGAACATCCACAGAAGTTTCTCAATAAATGAATACAAGGCATAAGTAGCATGTCCTATACAGACTGCATCAAAGCCTTATCCCTGTATTTTGTCTCTTACAGGCTGTTGAGTTGAGATCTATGCCTGGCATACAAGGCTTTGTCAGACCCCAACCTGATGGACTTCCTGCATATCCGCAAAACAAACAGCACCAGAATTGTCCATTTTAAATACTTAATCCTTGCATGTGATATAAATAGGACCTGCTGGATAAAGAGGTATGTATCCCACAAAATACTACTTCTTTGGTACAGGTTCCCCATCCATGTGAAGCAGAATTCCTTCCTAACCCAATTCAAGTGTAACTCAGACAACTGGCTGGGGAACAGAACATTCATCCCTAGTATGGCATCTGCCCCTGCTTGAAAATGTTTCATCACACAAGCCCCTGCTTACAATTATCAAAGGCACCAGAACTTATCAGAGATTTGGGATATATGGTCTGGCTTAAAAAGGCCCTAGTGGTTGCTAGCCTAGTACACACCTATGAACCTATGAAGAAAAAATACATATATAAAAATAAAATGATTGTTAAACCAAAAACAATATATATGAACATATGCATGTATTCACAGATTCATACATTCATAGATTGTTACTAGGCTACCAACACAAATGGCATCATTTACCTTTAAGATCCATGGCTTTATGTATGATCGAATCATGGTGTATTGAGTCAAATGCTTCAACCAGCCTGAGGTAATCACCATGAACAGATGCTCTCTCAAAACATGTATGACATTAAACATACACAATCTACTTTTATAAAACTAAGCTGGATTAGGTTATGGAGAAGAGGTTTCCAATATCTGCATAAGTTCTATAATGACTTGTTCCATCACCTTGCACAGTATGTTAATGAGGCTGAATGATCTGTAATTGCTGGGGTCTGAGTCATGTAGAAGAAGGTTTCCTATGTCTTCTTGAATAAGCTGATGATGATTATCATCACATTATACAAAATGATTAGTCTGCAGTAAACTGCAATCACTATAGCCTGCTTCCAGACATCAGAGATGTGACTAGTTATTAATGTTCTGTTAACAAGTTGAGGAAGGTGGTATGTTGTTGTATTTCTGGCTGTTAAAAATAGGCCTACTTGTATCTAATCACGTTCCATAGAGCTGGTGTTTTCAAAATGTAGTAAAAGAAGAGATAACCATCTCAGACATAAATTCAGATGGGATGGGGTCATTTTTGCAGGAAGAAAAAGTAAAGGAGATTTCCTGTTTTTGCCTGAGATTAGCACCAAATCTGTATGGTAGTGTGTTAGTTACATCTGGTGGCCCTGTTATGGTAAGATCTTCTTCTGACACATTATGTTCTTTTTTCTACATGTAGGTCATAGTATAAAATGTGTGCTATGTCTTTAAGAAGCATGCAAGGCTGTACGTGCACTTATATAACTTGCACACGTGCAAACCCCTAGTGCCCTTTCGAAGGAGCAGCCAGGGGGTGAGCATGCATGATCACAGTTGCTAATTTTACATAAGTTACTTAAGTACTTAAGTCAACAGTAGTAATGTGTTTGTATGAAATAAAGCTGCTTGAATAGAACCCATGAAGACTCTTTATTCATGTCCCAGACACAAAAGTGACATGGTGTCAGAACCCCGGGATGGAAGAGAGAAGAATATTCGGAGCCATGAGGTGCAAAGATGACAGTGCAGGTAAAACCGAGACAAAAGTGCACAAACATAGCAAGAAAGAATCAAAGGTAATGAGAAATAACACAGACTATTTATTCAATACGAAAGACAATAAAGAGGCATTGCAAGGGCACAAACCGCATTATCAGGCAAGCAGAAAGTACGAAAAGTGTGTTAACAAAATGTTTAGGATAAAAGTGTTCGATGAAACAATTAACTGCAAAGCAAAACAAATATGTTTAAAGCAAAAAACAAGCATGTTTAAAGCAAAAAACAAGTATGTTTAAAGCAAAAAACAGGCATGTTTAAAGCAAAAAACAACCATGTTTAAAGCAGAACAAGTATGTTCATGGCAAAGTTGGGCATGTTTAGAGTAAAATGAGCATGAGAAAAGTGTATTGGGCATAAAAAAGGACTTAAACAAGCAAAGCGAATATAATAAAAAAAGAAAAGGGGCACATTAAGCAAAATAAAGCAAGGCAACTGTATGTGTTTTGACAAAGTGCTGTATTTGGGCATAACTATAACATTGTATTGTATCAAGGGCATAACTAGAGTTATTCAAAGTATCTCAAAGTGTGTAAAAGTGCTTACAGTGTGTGCTTATTACTGTGCATGTATTTTGAAGTTTATTGTGTGCAAAGTGCAACTATTTCATGTAATACAGTCAACATATAGCCATTTTGAAAAGTTTCTTGTGCTGGGTGTGTCTATTCGCAAAGTGCAGCCAGGGTGCTTCTTGTACTGTAGAGAGTTGCCTGGTAAGGTACCACCATTCTGAGGACATTTCAGTGTGCTGTATGCTGTTATTCACAAAGTGCAATTACTTTGAGAAGTTATTGAGTACAAGGCAACAGATGTTCGATTTATTCACATTGTGCAGTTGCTTGACATGTTTCTTACACTGATAAGAGGTGTTTTCTTACAAAATATGACATTACAAGAGTATTACAGTGCTCGTGAGGTATTCAGTCACATCCTAAAGTTCTTGAATGTTTCTTAAAAATGGTTAATTACTTTAGCACATGATGATAAATAACTTTAGTATTTTCGCCCTTACCATGACATTACAAAAGTACCAAAACACCCGAGAAGTTTATTTCGCAAAGTCCAGTTATTCGAACGTGCTACGAGTTTGTTTATTTGAAAACTCCAAAAAGCCCAACAAAGGTATAAGTTCAGAGTACAAATGCATTGGACAATCACTGGCATTAGTTCTGGCATATGTGCATATGTATATGTTTGTGCTTATTTGCAAAACCCTTTGCTGGTATGTGTTAATATGGCAGCTGGATTTCGAAGACCCCTACTATTTACATTTGATCAGAATGTTGCAGAGAACTGGAGAATATTTGCACAACAGTACAATATTTTTATACAAGCAGCTTATGCAGACAGAGATGCACGCATAAGAGCATTCATTTTGCTGAACCTACCAGGGTCAGAGGCCACTTGTGTATAGACCAGCAGTATATGAAGGAGAGGGTGCAGACTGCCTTATTATGGTACAAGCTGAATCAAGGGAAGACCCCTAGTGTTTGAAGTGCAAGTTCAGAGAAATGTGTAACCCACAGACGAATATTACATTAGAGAGGCATTTATTCTATAAAAGAGATCAGAAACCTGGGAAAACATTTGCAGCTTATATAAATGACTTGAGAAACAGAGCTAAAATGTGTCGGTCTGGTGATTTAAAAGATGAGTTGATAAAGGACAGGCTTGTATGTGGTATTAACAGTCCTGCTGTGAGAAAGTTTTTACTTTGTGTCAGTGATTTGACATCGATCAAGGCCATAGAGATTTGTTAAATCCATGAGGTGACAGAGAAACACACAAGTATGCTTGTGAGTGACAAAAGCATGGTTTCAGTTGGCTCTAGAGCACATGTAGATAGAATGCAACATGTGGCAAACAAAAGCAGAAAACGTATCAAAAGGAAGGTGCCGGCTGCACAAGTAAACAAACAAAAAGCACCAGTTCCACAACGATAAGGCTCAAAATAAAAGTAGAGGTTTATTAGGGCTCCTGCCAAACTCAGTAGACACAATACAATACGCTGTGTAAAATCACATCAAACGTTTCGTCAAGCCTTCTTCAGATAATACAAACACATAAAGCTATTTGTCAGTTGTTTAAATACATTTGAATATAATTGAATCAACCCATACAACCAATGAGATAAAAGGATTATCCTTTTATCTCATTGGTTGTATGGGTTGATTCAATTATATTCAAATGTATTTAAACAACTGACAAATAGCTTTATGTGTTTGTATTATCTGAAGAAGGCTTGACGAAACGTTTGATGTGATTTTACACAGCGTATTGTATTGTGTCTACTGAGTTTGGCAGGAGCCCTAATAAACCTCTACTTTTATTTTGAGCCTTATCGTTGTGGAACTGGTGCTTTTTGTTTGCAAACAAAAGCAGGCCTAAGCACTTGGCAGCTACAGCGTTTCCAAAGAAGCCACAAGGTTTTCTAGAAAGTTCCAAGAAAGGTGTAAGCTCCAGCGCCAAATCAATGCAGTATAAACATGAATCGGCAAAACCCAAATCTAGCTTTATTGTTAACTTTCGCGATTATGGTGTGAATAATGAGTCTAAAAGAGAGAAGTGCTTAACATTTGGCCAGCAATGTCACAAGTATAAATAACGGAACCATTTCTAAAAGTTTTGCAAATTAAGTAAGCCTCACACAGTTGTAAAGAAAGGTCGCACAATGAAACAAGTTGATCAAGTAGAGCCGAAGCAGTCAGCTTTCTATGTAGATGGTGTATTAGTGCTTGGTGAAAGAGTTGATGCAATAAACTTATTAACAAGAAGTAAAGTATTTTGTACTGTCTGGATTAATAGAAGATCCACAGAGCTCCAAATAGACACTCGTTCAAAGTGTAATGTTATATCAGCAGACAAATTTGCTATAGTGAGAACTAACAAACAACTCAATGTAACCAGCAGTGCGAGACTTGTTGCTTATGGAGGTAAACAAGTTCATCCATAGGTTCATAGGTTCATAGGATGATACTAGGCTATTGGGCCTTATAAGCCTAACCAAGAATTTCACCCATGTTCCTACAAAGTCAGCACCTGTTTTCCCTGTCCAGCAGGGACACAGGTGGGATCCTAGGGGTATATTTTCTCTTTCCCATCCAATCGTCCAGGTTCCTCTTAAACAGGGCTAGTGAAGTACTCTGCTTGACATGGAAAGGAAGTCTATTCCACAGATGGGGGAATACTTGGGACACAACTCTATCCTGCCAATAAGTTCTATTAATGTCACAGACCAAACTGAAGGTTCAGTGATACTTTCATGTTATTTGGCTGAAAACCATTACAACTTGTTATTCTATGTAGTCCAAAGCTCAGTGCAATCTTTATTGTGTCTCAAAGATAGTTTAAGGATGAATTTGCTTTCTTTTGCTAAAGAAGTCCATCACATAAGTGCATTTCTGAGTTCTAATTTTTCAAATGCCATTTTCTCAGAGCATGCTGATGTTTTCGATGACAAGTTAGGCAAACTTCCCGATGTGTATTCCATGAAGTTAGACCCAGAGGTCACACCAGTAGTCAGAACATCAAGAAGAGTTCTGATAGCTATGTAAGATAGAGTTAAGGCTCAGTTGGATAAGATGGTGCAGCAAAGTATGATTTGTCCAGTCACAGAACCAACTGAATGGGTGTCGTCCATGGTAGCTGCTTACAAAAAAGGCTCAGATGAAATCAGAATATGCATTGACCCAAGAGATTTAAACAAAGCATTAAAAAGACCATATCATCCAACGCGCACAGTCGAAGAGATTGTAGCTCTAATACCGAATGCCACTGTATTTTCTATTTTGGATGCAAAGAGTTAATTTGGCAAGTGATGCTGGATCACAAATCTTCATTTCTAATTACTTTTGGTACTCTGTTTGGCAGATACAGATTCCTAAGGATGTCATTTGGAATAAATTCTGCAAGTAAAGTCTTCAAGCATGAAATGGAACAAATGTTTTCAGGTTATCTCTGTGCCATAATAGTAGATAATCTATTGGTTGGAGGCAATGGTAATGCAGAACATGACATAAACCTCAAGAAAGTTCAAGACAGAGCATGTGAAGTAAACTTGAAGCTCAGTCCTCTAAAGTGCAAATTCAGACTTCCAGAAGTTACGTACATAGGACATTTGTTTAAAAGTACAGGTTTGAGTCCAGACCCGACCAAACAAGCAGCTATTCTTGAAATGTCAGCACCAGATAATGTACAAGCTTTACAGCATTGTCTGGGCATGGTCAACTATTTAGGTAAATTTCTACCAGACTTCAGTGAGATGACAGCAACTTTAAGAAAGCTCACATGCAAAAATATTGCATGGTCATGGCACAGCACCAGAAGGCGTTTGAAGACCTTAAGCAGAAAATTGCAACCCCCACCTATGTTAAGATACTATGATGTGAACAAACCAGTTACTCTTTCCTGTGATGCTTCAAAATTTGGTCTAGGTGCAGTCATGTTTCAAGAAGGCAGACCAGTAGCCTATGCATCTAGATCACTAACCTAAACTGAGATGCAATATGCTCAAATTGAGAAGGAACTTTTGGCAATAGTATTTTCATGCTCCAAGTTTCATGATTATGTTTATGGTCGAGCTATTCAGATTGAAACTATTCATCAACCACTAGTTACTATTCTAAAGAAGCCTATGCATTCCACTCCAGGGAGATTACAAAGAGTTATGCTCAAATTGCAAAAGTACAGTTTCAAAATGGTCTACACTAAAGGCAAATTGCTTTATCTGGCTGATACTTTATCCAGGTCTCCCAGAATTATGACAGAACAGCTTAACTCAGAAACTTTTGACTTTGATGTGATGTCAATGTGTAATTTTTCCAACACTGTTCTTGATGAGTTTAGAAATCACACTCAGACGGATCCAATTTTGCAGAAGCTCAATCACAATATTAATGCCGGATGGCCGTCAAAGCAATCTAGTGTAGCAAACGTATTTGCCTTACAGAGATGAATTGTTGATGGAAGATGACATTGTTTTTAAAGGTCTTAAAATTGTTGCTTCTGCTTCCTTACAACAAGATTATATCCAGATTTTGCACTGTGGTCACCCAGGGTCCACATCCACTAAGAGAAGAGCAAGAGAATTAGTATTTTGGCCTTTATTACCCAAAGACATTGATAGAGTTCTTTCTTCTTGTTCAGTATGCAGTAGCACCAGATCACATTTGAAAAGAGAACCACTTCAGCTAAGTCAAACTCCTGAACTACCTTGGTCTACTGTAGCAACTGATATCTTTGAATGGAACAGTCAACACTACTTAGTTTTGGTAGACTTTTATTCAAATTGGTTTGACATTGATCTACTACCTAACCTAACATCAAATGCTGTTATTACTAAGTTGAAACATCATTTCTCAGTTCATGGTAGTCCACACAAACTTTTTTCTGACAATGGTACTCAATTTACTAGCCAGTTGTTTCAGAAATTTGTAAAAGAATGGGACTTTGTACATGTCACTAGCAGTCCTGAATATCCTCAGTCCGATGGTCTAGCTGAATGAGCAGAGCAGAGTGCAAAGCAATTACTTATAAAGTCAAAGCGTGATAATAGCAATGCATTCTTGAATTTGCTTAATCCCAGAAACATACCATGTGATGATATTCTTGACTCACCTGCTCAAAAATTACTTTCCAGGCAAACTAGAACTACGCTAGCTATTTTTTCAAGTTTGTTGAAGCCGAAATCTAAGAACACTAAAACCATCAAGGGGTTGCCACAGCGGAACTCTGGTCCGCTAATAACTGGCAGTAGATTTTTATGAAACGCCGAGGTGCCAGCTCGACACCCAACCTTCAACGAAGGCATGCCCATTTACACGCGCATGTCTTTCGGACACTACCCAGCCATGGGGAGGACATGCAGACTCCACATAGAAGGCACTCCCAAGCCCAGCTGAGAATCAAATACGAGAATCTCTTGCTGTGAGGTAACAATGCTACCACCGTACCACCACGGCAATTGTTTAAAAAGTGTAATATCCAGAAATCTAGTTAAGACCAATTGAGCAGATTACTTTGTCTGCTGAGGGAAGGAGAGATGGTATGAATCAAGACAACAAAAGGTTTTGATCGAATAGGACAGATTACAGGCATCTGTGCCAAGCAGGCATCTGACTTGGTGAATTCCAAAGGAATGGAGTATAGAAGGAATCGCAAACATTTTCTTTCTGTACCAGAATCATCATAATCATTGCAATCATAATATAATTTCTGTGATGTGGACTCTAAACTGAAGAATGAGTCAGACACTGTTTCCAGACCAGAATGTGTTCAAAATTCTGACTCCATTCCAGAAAGTAATTTGAACATTCCACAGGTCAACCATTTTACAGAAACTGTTCCAGTTGTTAAATCTAATAACCAGTTTTATGTCACACGATATGGAAGGGTGTCTAAACCAAGTGTGAAATATGCAGCAACGTCGACATGATTGTAAATATCTATATATTTAATATTGTATAATGCATAACTATGGGTAACCTTTAATTTCTACATGTCAAACAGTCTCATAACAATTGCATGGTCTATTTCTCAAAGAGGGTAGATGCAGATCAGAGTATAAAGTGTGTGCTATGTCTTTAAGAAGTATGTGAGGCTGTACATGCATGTATATAACCAGCACACATGCAAGCCCCTAGTGCCATTTTGAAGGAGCAGCCAGGGGGTGAGCATGCATGATCACAGTTGCTAATTTTGCATAAGTTACTTAAGTTACAGTCAATAGTCAACAGTAGTAATGTGTTTGCATGAAATAAAGCTGCTTGAACAAAACCCATGAAGACTCTTTATTCATGTCCCAGACATGAAAGCAACACTACTCATCAATCTTTTGGAATTGTAAAAGGCCTAATTATTTCCACCTGTCTTGATGTCAAGATTTATTTCAAATAAACTTTTGTTACTTTACATTGTTTTATCAAGTTCATTTTGGATGGGTTGGTTAAAGTTCAAATGTTTTCGATGTAATACTTTGTCAAGTTTTAATGCCACCATTTAGTATAATTGCAGAATTTTTTACTATCTTAATCCCTCATGAAAATTAAATTGTTAATGTAGCAATGTTAATTGTTGTAGAGGGCTATAAATTATTCACCAATAGATTTCAAAGTGGTAGGCCTAATATATACATGTAATTAAAGGAAAATATATGCTTTTCGAAAAAAAAAAAAAACTTTAAAGATGGTTTGACAAAGGGAAATACTGCCAGCCCAGCTAGGTGGAATTTTGTAAATAATTATATGCCATCTGTGAATATTAATATGATTTATATAGAAGTGTGACAGAAGGAGATACTGCCAGCACAGCTATCTGGAATTTTGTAAATAATCATTTGTCATTTGTGAATATCAACACAATTCATATGCTTGTCTTACAAATGTATTAGAACTGTATGTTATGTGTATATTAAACTGTTGCTACAGAAGTGTGTGTTTAACATGGTTTGTACAGTGCTGAGCCTGGATGTGTGACCACAGCGTGCCCTGCCGGATTAGAGCAGAAATGTATACAAACTATTGTACATGTGTAAATGTATATGTTTAACATTGTGGGAGCTAGAACATAGAGGGTCAACTTGCAAAACATCAAGAAAATAGTTGAAATTAAATTGTTTTATTATTGTGCTATAAAAGTTAGTTTCAATGCAGCAAGGAGACAGGATGTCTAGCACTAGGGTGCCCTCTGCATTGTTTTGTGTTTTATTGTTTCATGTCTTCCAGTAGTTGCAAAGTTCTGAGAGATATGCATTTTTCATAGGGAGATGCTAAAATGTTGGTAGTTTCTAACAATGGGGGTTTAGTTTGGGAACTAAAGTCAGGTAACAAAAAGTGATCTCATCCAAACTAACCCAGCAGTAATATTTGATATTAATTTAAAAAACTCTCTGAGAGAGAGAGAAAATAGGGCATTTTGTAATTTGTCATTGACCTAACAAGAAGATCCACTCACCACTTCCGCCTGCTTGTTATTCTGTAAGTAAGCTTTTAGGGCATGGTAACTCTTTTAGATTTAGATAAGAATATAGTAAACTATAGCTTAGATTTTTTTTTATTTATCTGAGACTGTCCTCCAATGTTGTTTTCAATATTTCCTGTGATTTTGAACTCTGATGTAACTGACTGCCTACTGAGTATTGTCTTGTTCTTCTATGATTTATTGTTAAATATATTTTAACTTTTCAACTGTGGCTGGTCTGTTTAGACATATTTAAGCTCTTACAGTACTTGCATATCTATTTGGTGACACTGTACAGGCCACTCCTAATAGCCTGGCACTTGGTCAAACTACCATTCAGATTAATAGTAACATGACACAGTAGAATTGGGCACCCATTGCTAAGGGCCTTAAAGTAGCTGGTAAAGAGTGGCTGGTGGCAGTTGGAACTACCTTATAGTCTCTGCAGAAGAGGGCATAGCTAGTAAACCTGTGCCAGCCTTTCCAGGAGAGTGTGTGTGTGTGTGTGTGTGTGTGTGTGTGTGTGTGTGTGTGTGTGTGTGTGTGTGTGTGTGTGTGTGTGTGTGTATAAATCAAATCTCAAAGAGTGTGTGTGTCAGCTACTTGGGCAGGGACACAAAGCACTGGTCAGACAGAGAGGATGCTGGAGGTATTAGCTTGGCCACTCAGCTGAGATCTCAACCCTATAGCTGTGCCAATGGGGAGCTGTATTTGGGGATCTGGAGATGAGGGGGAAACCAGCCCCAGACTGACTGTGATCTCTGTGTGCTCTTAAGGGAAATTTCACTTTACTGTGTGTGCACTGTCTTCCTCTTAGTGTGTACATTCCTCACTGTTTCCAGTGGTGAGGATTGAGGCTCCTTAATTACTGGGCCAGTGCAGGGATGTCACAGATATCCTTTTATTAGGTTTCATGCATAGGTTTCATTTGTTGTATATCAGGAATGTCATGGTATTGAGATTAGAGTGAAAAGGGTAATGTTTAGTTTAACATAGCTGGCGAGGATGCTGACCAGGATTGTAGCCTATATGTTTTTTGCCACTTGATGTAATTGTCACCATGTGTGCATGTGGTAGTAATGATTTATGAAATCCAGTAGTTTCTAAACTTAATTATTGGCGGATGAGTATTTGTCCCATTCAATGAAGGGATAATTTAAATCATTGAGTAGAAAATTATTTCCATTATGGAGAGAGTTATAAATTTATCATGGAAGTAATGATGCTCTTGAGTTGACATAAAGGAGGTACAATAACATTTGCAAAACTGCAGTTTGTGTTGTTTATTGTAACCTGGGTGTGGATTATGTCATGTTCACAGTCTAGTTTTATAAGACTAATTTGTAAAGATTGACTTATGAAAATGAATGCAACAACACTGCAAAATGGGGCAGACAGAGTGGAAATGATAGTGACTAGCTATTTGTGGAACAGAAGATGGGTCTTTGAGCCACATCTGTGTGACAACATATACCACAAGCCCTTCAAAGGCATTTTTTTTCACCTTAGGCTGCAGACATAGATGTGTCTCACTTTCACCTTATTGCTATCTGCAGATTTTGTCTTGGAATGTCTAATAATTTCACTCTGCTTAAACCAGCAACTATGAAAAAGAAAAGAGTTGGTTTGGTACCCTACTGTCTACTGAGGATTAATGAAACATCCCTTATAAAGCAGGTATAGAACTCATCTATTTCCTTACATGCAAAAACTTAATGAAATCCCCATGATCTATGCCAGTTATTGAACACAGCAATCCTTCCAGCATATTTTGGTGCCATCTTTAATAAAGGAAGAATCTGGCTAATTGCAGATTATTTACCAGTCTGGATGAAAGTATCCACTAAGTCAGCATTAACCAGAATTCATATCAGGAATCTGGCAGTTACTTCTAGATATGCTTCACTTGTAATGTGGTAATGCCATCTGTCCTAGGCTCCATTATGGTGTACATAAAAGTCTGCTCAGAGAACACCTAGACCTATTGCCCTACTTAAAGGGATGGGCTGGTAGCATAGTAACAATCAGAGGAGTTGTGTGGCTGTTTCGGATCAGCTGTTTCCTGAACCTTCTCATAGCTGAACTCTTTTAGGTAGGTTTCTATGAAAATAGGAGGTTACAAGGCTAATTGCCCTTGTGCCCTTACAAACCTAGCCAAAAGTTTTTAATAATGTTCTCGAATACTAGAGAGATATCAGATAGTTTAGAATTTAAATGAGCCTTGCTTATGTTTGTGTATAGATGGACAGGGTTGTCTCTTGCTCTTCCCCTACATACAAACACACCTAGGAAGTACATGTTCTTTATACATAGACATTATTTTAGTTTTGCTTATGGCATAAATCATTGCAATGTCACATGTAATGTGCTTAAATAATGTTGTCAAAGTTATGTGTATTAATGGACCATGCCCAAGCTATGATCAGAAGTGGTGGAAGTGTGTTGCCATGAGAAGTAGTTTTTTGTTAGTGTGTCACATATAGAGAACAATAACCTACATGATTATTTGCCCAGTTAACAGAAAATGGATTTAAGACCTTAGTGAAGAGAAACAAGGGTCTCACTTAATTTAAAAAAATCAGATGACTGATAAAATCTTACTCCAAAAAATATATTCATGTGTTTTAGAGCATGCAAAGATAAGTAGGCTGAGATATAAAATGGTGGCCTTCTCATGATTTTCCTAAGGCAAAAGAATGGATTGGCAATTCTGATCACCAACTCAATGGACCTCTTGTATTAGAGGCAATGTGGGATATATGCAAATGACCTTTAAGGACATCAAGTGTTTCAGTTATATGGCAGTTCTGAATGTCCATAACTTTTTTCTTTTTAAGTCTACGTATGGACAAATGCAGGCCAGTAAAGTCAAACCCCACTAGCTGTAGACATGCATGTTTTAGCCTTCTTGAGGTTTAAGGAATCACACAGTGGAAAGTCTAGCCTTGCTAGATTTTTCTTTTGGTTTTTACTGATTGTTTTTTCTGTGTTACTTTTTTACTCATTGTTTTAGTTTGTTGGTTGGGATAGTTTGCAGACACCCTAATAGTTATAGATATCAACTGGGTATGACATCCCTGTGTTTATAAAGGTTAGCCAAACATTCCACTTATGCTGTGCTGATGATTCCATAAGAAGGCTGAAACATGCATGTCCACAGCTAGTGGGGGTTGGCTTTATCGGCCTGAATTTGTCCATAAATAGACTTAAAAAGAAAAAGTCATGGGCATTCAGAATTGCCATATAGCTGAAACACCTGATCTCCTTAAAGGGTTATTTGCATATATCCCATGTCACCCCTAATACAAAAGGTTTAAGGAATCACATGTGGAAAGTCTAGCCTTGCTAGATTTTTCTTTTGGTTTCCACTCAATGGACCTGGAAATATTAGACACCTTTCTGGATATGGCACACTGTATGGCAAAAGTAAAGGGAAATCTGAATTGTACTTATTATGTCAACCTAGACACAGTTTATACCATCTTGGTTAGGCCCCAAAATGTATTTGACCTTTAATGGTGTGCTGTTGTGTTTTGTAAAAAGGAGACATTATCTTGAGGAGGGAATTCAACTGCATCAGTTTCAAATGACAAAGGCTGCATAAAAAAACAAGACAGTCAGCATTAACTAAACTGCCAAGGATGATGTTAAAAGACATAAAGCTTATAGATGGGTCCATACATTTTAAGAACAAATCAACCATTTTGATCATCATTACTTGTATGAGTACAAAGTATGCATCTGAAATGAAGGAATTTTAGTTGGAGTCACTGATGCATCAGATTCAAAGTTTTGATCTAATCCCTTCATTGCTCATAGGCCAACATCCTTATAGCTCTATATGTAACCTGAACCTTTCTAAGGTCCCACGTCCCATCACCTGATTCCTTAACCTAGAGTTGCTAAAAATGTAGTGCAGGGTCACTGGCACCAGAGATTTGGGAATATGTTAAGGAACTTAGCTAAGTGGGAGCACCACCACTGAGCTCCCCAGGGATAAATGCAAGGGCTAGCTCTACCTTAAATAAAGCCAGATACTATAAGAATTTTGAGGCTATGTGAAGTGCAGCAGTACAATTTCAAGACTGTCCAAAAATCCTCATACTTCAGTGGCAGAGTGGTAGCAAGGCAGGAGAGGATATGTGTAGTTTACTGCATCTGTAGGTTCTATTCCCACAGCAAAAGGCCACAAGGAATATAATGCCAGAAGTTGTGAGCATATATTCTCCAAAGGCAGTGCAAAGTCATTCCGATAAGCTTTGATTCGATGTATTTTATCCCAATACAGCAGAAACAGAACATCCTCTCTTTAGAGATAAGTTTGTAAAGCAGAGGATATACTATAAAGACTTTCATGCTGTATTTGGGGAAATATGAACTACTATCAAGCCCCAAGTGACACACACACACACACACACACACACACACACACACACACACACACACACACACACCAAAAAAAAGTTTAAGAGTCAGTTTCTTGTCTATTTTTCTTTTGAACAGGCTTGCAACAGAAGACCAAGAAAAAATAATTGGCCCAGTTCCATTGGGGAAGTTCAAGTGGTTGTAAAGTCAATGAAAAATAGCATGCTGCAACAGAAAAGAATGGAAGAAAGAGAGAGAGAGAGAGAAGCAAAGTATGCACATAGGACAGAAACGAAACCATATGCTATCAAGCAAATACGCTACCTTAGCAAGACAGCAATACTTGCACATTCTCAGTTAAACCATGAAAAAACATTTACTATTTAAAATGAAGAAATTACTAAATATAAATTAATTATTATTTTTGACCTTATCAAAGATATTGTTAAACCCTTCTTGTAACTGCTAATTTTCTGACAATAGTTGGCATTTACCCACAAACCATTGTGATTAATGCACAGAGAAATCACCTTTAGTGTTCTTAAATGGCACTGCTTCCAGTCATAAGAGTTCCTAGCAGAAGAACAGAATACAGAATGAATCTAAGAAGTGATACCCCCAGGTCTTACTGCCAAATCACAAAACTCTGTAACATAAGAGCAGTCCAAATTTGTGTGATAAAGTTTCTACAATCAGAAAAGAAAATGTTCTAGAAAACCATTTCACCTCAAGTGCAGCATAATTGCAATTCCTATTGTTATCTATGGTCATACAAGCAGATAATACTTAATTATATACAGATATAACCTGCATAATTTATGTCTTTCAGCTGCATGGAATGTCCTTTACAAAAAATATCAACTCAAGGTATCAGTAATAACTATATGTATAAGACAATCCCCTAGATTTACTATTCCTCAGTGCAGGACTAGCTTAGTCCTGCGTGGAGCCAGCCATTTAGGAGCAGGATGGCAGCGTGCCATGCATATTAATGAGGCACACTGCCTGAACTCCTAATCTTACATGGAGCATGTAAGAGTGCAGGGGCATGTCTGAGAGCAGAGCTCTCAGAATATACACACCCCTACAATGAAGAACAGCAGAAAGGGCTAAGAAATGAGTGATACAGCTCATAGGTGTCTGCATATCCCCACCAATATTCCCCCTCATGTACAACAGCAAGTAATCACCAATAAAATGAACAAACCCTACATTTTTTTTATTTTAAAATCTGATTAAAGCTAACTGTAGGTGCACGGGTGTACCCATTGCTTAGCTATGGTTAATGCAGCTTAAATGGCTGAAGAGGATAACAAGGAAGATATATACAAATGAAGCAGCATGGCAATAGTGTAGTGGGCAGAGGATTCACCGTACGAGCAGGACTTCCCAGTTCAAGTCCCACTGCAGCACATTCCATTTTCCATGGCAAAACATGTTATGACTAATATTTATGTTGCATAACCCACTAAATAACATGTATTTATGAGCTAGAGTACTGCAGTAAATGCACATGTGAGGTGTCAGTGTCATAATGAATAAAGCACTAGTAATCAGGTTTAAGCACCAATAAGAAGTAGTAAGCATATATAAGCAGTAGTAAGTGGGTTTAAGCCCTTTTGTGTGTGGGTAAGCAATGTGCACACAGGTTAAGCAATCCTGAAGCTAACTCTCTGTAAGCATACGTAACCGGAGGTTAGCATTGCTTACCCTCACAAAAACTCACTTACAACTGCTCCAAAGTGCCTTAATCACTCTGTATCCAACGGCCCTTGTTCTGCCCAGCAACAAAATAAACAGCCTTTGCAAGTCTTGAACCCAGGACCCTGCACACCACAGCCAAAATGATTTGCCACTAAGCCATGTCAGATATACATAATCCTGATGTTTTCAAAAACATATCATCCAGCCCAGTCATTCAACAGTACAGGAAATGTATTTCAACATGTAGATGTATGCGTGTGTGTGTGTGTGTATATATTAATATCTAAATAGATAAAACATATCCTATATATGTAGATATAGATATAATATATATATATATAAATAAAAACATATATATACATGCCTACATCTATAGATATATATATGTCTACATCTATATGTCTAAATATATACAGCAAGTTATATATATGTAAGCAGACATATATAGCTATGTAGATATATACGGACATAGTTATATTTATGTAAGCAGATATATATATATATATATATATATATATATATATATATATATATATATAGACAGACATACATCTGTAGATAACAATGGGTAAATAACAAAAACATATATGTCGACATGCACCGTTAATGGGGTTGAGAGGCCCCAAACAATATACGTCTTGTACGAATAGGTATACCCCCCTAGCCAAACACGTCCACCCTGCAATACACTACCAAGTGTTGCAGATCCTATAACTAGGACCTGACATGACACGGGCATCCCTAAGATAAATATACACAGACACATATATGCAGATACAGATATATATATATATATATATATATATATATATATATATATATATATATGTATATATATATATATATATATATATATATATATATATACACACATATAGATATATATGTAACTACACATACACACAAGAGATATGTATAGTAAGATACATATGTAGTAGGTGTACACAATATGGAACAGCCACTATTCCTACAGTTACCACCTTACCAACTGGAGACTGTATGAGCCACCCATAAAAATGGCAATCATTGCCTGCAATATATACCCATAGAGAAATCAAAGCATATAACACCACACACAGGTTTGCATAAATGGGAAAGCTTTATTTGTGTACTATTACAGTTGTATATGCCATGTGGTATAGCTGTTTACACACGGACATCCACATAAACTGAGTAATGCAACTGTGAAACAGTTATACTAATACAGTAGTCTGGAAAAGTTAACAAATGTTTCTGTCCAGGTCAAGGCCTTCAAGTAGTTCAATAATAAAGACAGACTGGGCCACAGGATACCAGACAATCAACCATAATTCATGCAGATGTATAGTTCAGCATCCTTTAGCTACACCCTGTAGACAATCCCTAGATGGCAAGGATCTCAGTTGACACAATGGGATGTAACTGCTACATAACAAGGCACAACTGACACCATCACAAGCACACTGACAAACAGAACAGTCTGTATGGCAGGTGGCAGTAGGCCTGCATTTAACCAAGGTGGACTGTATGGTAATGTACACCCATATACCTTAAGGCAGCTCACCCCTGATGGTCTTCAGGACTTTGGGCTTTCAGGATTCTGTAGTGCTCCCATATACATATATGTGTGTATATATATATATATATATATATATATATATATATATATATAGGTATATACAGATATACGTATATATAGCTATATATGTATGCACATCGTATGTGTACAGATATGCCTAGTTATGTTGGTATATATATGTAGATATCAGTAACTATATGTGCATACATATCTATTCTGATATACCTACTACTGTCAATATATATGTAGATATCCATACATATATGTGCATATGTATCTCTATCTGTATATGTGTAGACATATATTGCTCAGTATATGTATATATCTGGGTGTTTATTTGTATAGCTATGTACATATACATATCCATCTATGTATGTTATGTATATGTGTATGTCTATATAGATATCTGGATAAGCATATGTACATATATCCTCACCATATGACCTGAACATGGAGTGTAGCTCTACCTCAGACCCTATAGTCCCAACTTTGTAGTGCAAGGGGATGTCAGGTATGTATAGCAGGTATATTTATAGACTGTTGCTACTGTAATAGGGAGTGTCTTCACAGACATGGTGTGTGTGTGGGAGGTCACATCTGCTTTAAGCATGTGCGCCCTTGGCTACTGACAGACATCCGAAGAACATCATAGTACAGTACCGCTGCTAGCATGTAGTGTTCATGTGGACTACAGCAGGGATAATGGCCAACATATATGGACAGTCTGACACACTCTGGACAGACCAGAGGTATACACATAACCCCTTAGTGCAAGACATGTGGACCAGTCCTAACAATGTGGACATTAACAGCCATGTAGATGGGTCTAACATGTAACTACTGGTATACATGTGCTCCTATAGGTTATGCATTCACACATCCCTGCCTGTCCTGCCACATACTAACCTCTGGTACAGAGGTGCCATGGCCACATACTACCCACTAGATATTGACATACATCTGTACACCAAACCACTGTTCTGTCTGACATACATGACTATTATGGCGGCTCGGCAGCAGTACATCTGGCAAATATCTGGACATTACATCTCACTGGGTGAGTACACTAAGCCTCTAGGCATGTAACAAAGCACTGTGCAGGCTGCAGGCAGACCTGGTCAACACTGGCCTACATTTCCTATGGGGAATGCACATGTACCTGCATATATAGCAGGCTCTACAGGCATGCCAGAGCACAGAGTAACATACACCTGTGTGAAAGTGCATAACCACATAGGGTGGGAGGATGGCATAATGGTTAATGTGTTTGCCTTACATACACAAGGTGCAAGGTTTGATTCTCACATGGGGTAATTAGCTAGGCTTGAAATGGCCCACAAGTGCAGTTAGCTTAGCACTAATCTATGAACCTATGAACCAATGTGAACACAGCCACAGCCACATATGGTATGCTAGTGTATTATTACAGTATATGGACTATCTGTTCAACACCAACCTCATATGTGCCAATCACACACTAACCCTACATATACTGGGCCACTACACAGTGTGCACCGATGCCTGTCTGTGGTATGGGACATGTGCGTGTTTGGCCCTACAAACATGTCAGCTGATAGGTTAACATACAGTGGAGTAGCATGTAGCATCAGATAAAACAGGACCAAGAACAATGACATCTACCACAGTCTGTTCACAGGCCAAGGTACATATTAACAATACACACACTGCCGACAATCACCATAAGTACACAGACCTCAGTACTGTATACACAAGCACAGAATGTCCAGGTTATGTAATCAAATATAACCCCTACTATACATAACATGTGTAGCAGTCTGATATCTCACTGGCTTGTTATCAGATATGATGGCACTAATTATAGTGTACAGCACATATGCACCCCTTACTGCATCACATGTGTACAAAGGTTGACAGGGTTGTGGCTGGAGGCACATACACAGGGCCAATATTGACATATTGCTGTGATAACCACATACATTTACTGTTGTAACTGAGTTTGTTGCAACATATGTCCTATGAGGGATATAAAGTCAGTAACTCTCACTGCTGTCACCATCTATAGACTGCAATCCTCACACTACCTTCTGCAGTTCACAGATAGGTGCTCTGTGGGTAACACCTGAAACAAAAGGCACCACACACTGGCCAGTCTGCAGATGACCCTACAGATGGGTGTTCACTCATAAACATAGCACTGACAAGACAGGTACGAAAACATGTAGGACAGCCATATCCACACACACCCTGCTAAACCAACATTACTCCAAATGCAGTATAGCAACACTTACAGTCTGTAGTCAGGTCAGGCACATTCCCTTCCTGTGTGTTGGCCTGTTTCCACAGTGTATGTTTTTAGAGGTAAATCTCCAATCCATCTGATATGCTGTTTGCCAAAAACAGATTGAGTTCCTGCTCACAGTGAATGAAAGGCCCAACACCAACATGATGTTCATAGATATTGGTGTGTGTTTCCATGCAACTGGCTATGGGAATGTTACCGCAGATGTGCCGCATGCAATCACCTAGAGGAGGGCTGCAATTCATGCAGAGGCCATCAGCTGATCCTGAGCATCACTTAAAATACACATGCTGCTACCTAAGCAATGTAGGTGTAAGTCCACATCCACCAGAGAGGGCGCGAAAGAGGCAGACAGAGGCACAGAAAAGCCAGGGAGGGGTGGGAGAGTAAAACTTAAGCATGTTTGTGTCACACACCTACCAGTACAGGGTATCAAACCCCTGACGATTATGTAGTGCTATCACATTTCCATGCATAAGGTGGATGCGCCACACAGGTTACATGTTGGGGAGCTCTCAGAACATGCATGTGATGGTGAGTGACATCTGCAGCGGGATATGGTAGCTATGTGGTAGGTGTATTACACGTGCCTTTCCGCATGAACAGATGTCAGCTTCAACACAGCCACACTCTCACAGGGATGCACATACATTGACACACTTGGCAGGGCCAGGAATACAACTCATCACTAGTGGGATTGCCACAACACAGTACTGTGCAGGTATCACATGCACCACAGGGGTCATGCGAAAGTTATATGTGCAAAGGGTATGTAGAGGTGTCTGACATCAGATAGCATGCCTCAGTATGCCAATAGGGGTTGTAGTGACTGTGAATGTGGTCATATGCATCTTACACTGCACACACAGACATGGGTGCCAGTACTGACATGCATGGGTGTGCTGTGGTCGATGGTACCAGATGGTTATACAAGGCTAGGTGACGGGTATACCTTGGCATCAGGCCGCATGACAATGGTCTGCAACGTGGCTCAGGGGTGTAGTGTCTGGAGTTGCCCACACAGGTGGGTATTGTTTTCATCATCCAGTCACCTGAGTGACTATTGCATGTGGCCAATGCTGTGCATTGCTTGCCATGTATATGTTCCTTAGTCCACGATATGGACAGTGTCTTTGATGTGCACACCTCCCACATGCATGTACAGTGACATGTGGAACTGTACCTGGGCTGTCTGGCCCATGTTGTGTACACAGAGTGTTATCATCAGATGTGCCAGTCCTGGCCTTGTGGCGGGAACTGTTAATGGACAGCAGGTTGACCCTGCACCTACATTGATAGCATGATACCGGTATTCCCTGGTGTCAGTGGCATATGTCCATACAGGGCTTGTGTGTCAGGTATGGTATGTCCTTTGTGGGTCACATTTGATGGCATCACAGTTGTTGCAGGTTTCCAGTGGGGAACATGGGGAGGTGCACTGTCGGCATGTACATGGTTATTGGACTGATGGACAGGGTGCCATGCCCTCTTCTGTAGCCCACTGCAATCACACCATGGTTACTATCAGTGGGCAATATACAGGGTACTACCAACATAGCAGCTGTTGCCTAGGCAAGTGTGTTTGCGTGTGTGTGTGTGTGTGTGTGTGTGTGTGTGTGTGTGTGTGTGTGTGTGTGTGTGTGTGTGTTTGTATAAGACATGGGTTGAGAGTGCTCCCTGGGTAATACAAGGGTTGCTAATGTTGATGTCACATTTAGGGGTATGGATTTGCACCCTAGCCTCTTGGCTATTTCACATCTGTTATCCCTGTATGGTGGACATTGTGATATATACTTGGCCCACCATATAAGAAGTTTGCAAAACCTACTCCACATTGAGTCCAGTTGTTACACACTCACAACCACCTCCACACAGGATACAAATGACAAACACAGACACACACACACACACACACACACACACACACACACACACACACACACACACACACACACCTATCATGTCCAGGATTAGAATTCCTACCTAACTAGTATATTACACTACAGCACTATGCCATTATAGGATGCACCACAGAGATTACTGGAGCACTCCTTCCCCAAAGGTGTATTTCGCAATGAATTACATCAGCAGGATTGCCAAAGTAGGGCATTTGAATTGTACTGAGTGCGACTAGCCTAAAATGCATTGCTCCCTACACAGACATAGAAACATGCACAAAATATCCACAACTGCCATGTGCGGGAATAGAACTCCTACCAGAGTTTTATATAACACTACAGCATGATGCTGTTATAGGATGCACCACGGGGATTGCTGGAGTGCCCCTTCCCCAAAGGTGTATTTCACAGTGAATGCCATCAGCAGGATTGCCAAAGTAGGGCATTTGAATTGTACTGAGTATGACTAGCCTAAAATGCATTGCTCCCTACACAAAGAAACATACACAAAATGTCCACAACTGCCATGTGTGGGAATAGAACCCCTACCAGAGTTCTATATCACACTACAGCATGATGTTGTTATAGGATGCACCACAGGAATTACTGGAGTGCCCCTTCCCCAAAGGTGTATTTCACAGTGAATGACATCAGCAGGATTGCCAAAGTAGGGCATTTGAATTGTACTGAGTGTGACTAGCCTAAAATGCATTGTTAACTACACACACACACACACACACACACACACACACACACACACACACGCACACACACACACATATTTACCAAGTCTGGGATTAGAACTCCTACCTAACTATTTTACCACACTACAGCTGTAGTCAGTTATGGAACATGCTACAGAGATTACTGGGCTGCAACCTTCCCAGTGGTGTATTTCTAGGTGGATGACATCAGCAGCCTTACCAAAGTAGAGCATTTGAGTTGTAGGGAGTGTGACTACCCTAAAGGCATTGCTCTCTACACAGACAGACACACACACACACACACACACACACACACACACACACTTGCCATTTTGGGGATTCGAACTCCTACCTATTTTATCACACTACAGCAGTATGCAGTTATGGGATGCGCTACTGTGATTACTGGGTACAACCTTCCCAGAGATGTATCTCTAGGTGGATGGCATCAGCAGCCTTACCAAAGTAGAGCATTTGAATTGTAGGGAGTGTGACTTCCCTAAAATGCATTGTTGTCTACACAGACAGAGACAGACAGACACACACACTTGCCAAGTATGGGATTAGAACTCCTACATATTTTATCACACTACAGCGGTATGCAGTTATGGGATACGCTACTGAAATTACTGGGCTACACCCTTCCCAGAGCTGTAATTCTAGGTGGATGACATCAGCAGCCTTACCAAAGTAGAGTGTTTCAATTGTAATTGTAGGGAGTGTGACTACCCTAAAAAGCATTGCTCTCCACACAATCACACACACACACACACACACACACACACACACACACACACACACACACACACACACACACACACACACACACACACACACACACACACACACACACACACACACACACACACAGTTGCCAAGTCTGGGATTGGAACTCCTACCTAACTAGTTTATCACACTACAACAGTACACAGTTATAGGATGCACCATGGAGATTACTGGGCTACAACTCTCCCAAAGGTGTATTTCACAGTGGATGACCTCAGCAGGCTTGTTATAGATGGGCTATGGGAAGGGCAGTGTGTGTACATGGGCCTTAACCCATTCATCTACAGGTTGACACACCACATGCAGGCACACACAAGGTCATATTTCACAGGTACATGTATACAGCTGCTAGATGACTACTTCCTTGTACAGTCATGTTGCACAGCTAGCACTTGCACCACATAGTCTGTAATGCTGACAGATACCGGTGGCTAGTATCTACAATGAGTGACATCTGAACCTCATGTGGTTGTGGGCCTTTGGCTGTATGCTGGGTGGAACAGGCCTGGATGGCTCCTTGTCACAGTCACCCTCTTCCACACATTTATGTACATCTACCTTTGGCTTATCATAGTGTGTTGTCCTTAGATATATGTCTGTATTCCTATCCAGTGTATGTGCAAAGCATGACTGGTGCTTACTGAGAAGTGTCTGCACTAACATCTGAAACTGCCAGATATGTCTGGTCCACTCGTGTCAACAGACATGGCCTTCATTTGTTTGTGTGAGCATGCCCAGTATGACCTGTCAGTATTTTGCTGACTAACATTACCTTCACTTCTCTAGGTGTGTGGGCATGCCCAGTATGCCCATCTGTATTGAATGTGTGGATCAAGTCCAGGTAGTTTGTACTGCAGTGCAGAACTTTGTGATATACACCTACAGCTAGCATACTGTTTTTGCAGGGTATCTGTCGATCATTTGGCATTGACTGTTACTACATTTCTACATAGGACAGGGGCACACCTGACTATTTTTATATTTCTACGTAGGATGGTGGGGCACACCTGACTATTTCTACTTTCTACAAAGGATTGGGGGGCACACCTGACTGTTACTACAGTGTTACGTAGGATGGGGGCACATCTATTTCTACTTTCTACACAGGATTGAGGGGGCACACCTGACTGTTACTACATTTATACACAGGATTGGGGGGCACACCTGACTGTTACTACAGTTCTACAATGGATGGGGGGGCACACCTATTTCTACATTTCTACACAGGATTGGGGGTCACACCTGACTGTTATTACATTTCTACATAGGATGGGGGGGGCACACCTGACTATTTCTACATAGGATGGGGGGGCACACCTGACTATTTCTACATTTCTACACAGGATTGGGGGCACACCTGACTGTTACTGCATTTCTATGTAGGATGGGGGGCACACCTGACTATTTCTACATTTCTACACAGGATTGGGGAGGCACACCTGACTGTTACTACAGTTCTACATAGGATGGGGGGGCACACCTGACTATTTCTACATGTCTACGCAGGATTGGGAGGGCACACCTGAATTATTACATGACTACATAGGATGGGGGGCACACCTGAAACTTGTACACATTTGCTATGACTGTACTGGTATGTCAGGTACTCCATTTCATTTGGTATTCTAAGCTATCATGCTGACTAGAGGCACACCAGTGTACTACAGATCTTAGCTTTGATTTACCTACATATTAGTTTTGGACGTCCTACCCTTCAGAACTAACATCTGTGTAGGCCTGGGGGGAGGTTACCCATAGGCATCATTCAGAGCCCACAGCACAGCCTTTATTTTTATTTGTCTACACCTGTCTTGCTGGCTGTGACTGTTGTTGGGTATGTGAACCCCCCTGACTGGCATGTGTAAGTCACTTACCTTGTGGGTGTACGAATATTGAGGGTGGTGCTGCAGGGCTGCCTATGTTGGATGCACATAGTACACTCCCTACACCTGGTTGAGCACAGGTAGTGTCATGTTTGACATCCCTTTTACTGTATGTGAGAGTCAGAGAGAGGTGTTATTCCCTGGGTCCCTCTTGTGTCAGTGTATGTGCTACACGTTGCCTCTTTGCCAAGGCCATGGCATACTGGGCACGCCTCCTTCTGCCTACTGGGGCAGGCTCAGATTGTTCCTCCTCTGAGTCACTCTGTGCCTGTGCAGGCCTTGGCAATGGTGGGAGGCTGTGTGGCCCTCCCCCGTGCTGTTCCTGCTGAAGCTGTTTCCGCAGGATCATATTGTGTAGCATGGCACATATGATGACAATTTGGGTACATATAGCTGGTGAGTACTGCAAGGCTCCACCAGATTTTTCCAGGCACCGGAACTGTGACTTGAGCATCCCAAACACATGCTCTACTATAATTCTGGTGTGTACGTGTGCCTCATTATGGAGTTCTTGTTCGGGTGTGTGTGTATTTCTGATGGGTGTCATCAGCCACGGCTCCAGTGTGTATCCAGCATCCCCCACTAGGTGACCGTGTGGGATGTCCCCACAGGCAAATCTGTGGTACAGCTGCATCAGATGCCAGATGCGGGAACCATGATAGCTTCTAGGGCAGCCAGCACACACATTCATTATTATGCTCTGGGCATTGCACATGACCTGGCAGTTGATGGAGGGAAAGCCCTGGTGGTTGATGTAGACCCCACCTCACTCACCAGATGGTGCTTTGATGCATATGTGCGTGCAGTCTATAGGACCCACTACCTCAGGGTATTCTGCTATTTGGTGGAACAGTTGCATATTGCTGGCCAACACCTCAAGGGTGTTGGGGAAATATACGTGCTCACCGACATGTGCTGACATGGCATCCAGGAACTGGTGGAGTACCCTGGATGCTGATGCCTGTGAGATCCCCATCATATCCCCAGTTGGCCTTTAGAAGGTACCTGTAGCTAACATTCTTAGTCGTACACATACCTTGGTATTCCCTGGGATGGGTTCACCTCTGTTAGTTCTGTATGTCAGGCATGGCCAGCACAGCTAAACAATTTGCTGTAGGAGGTCCCTGTCCACCCTATAGCACTCCACTATCTCCAGCTCATGTAGCCCCTGGTAGGTTACCCTGGGTCTGTACAGTCTTCTCCATCTCCTCACTGTGGATTGGTTGACAGCATTCACATCCTCACCACCCTCAGCCTCTTCCTCAAGTTGTTGTATGATAGCTATTGCAGCCCCTATCATTTTATTGTTTTGATTGTTAAATGTTCCCCGCTTGTTTACACCGGTGGTGTACAGTGTGGGAAAAACCAGAAGGGAAGGTGTTTGCATAGTTTATAGTAGTGTTCTAAACTGGGCTGGACTGCTGCCTGTGTAATTGGCTGATTCTGATACATTTCACCTGCCAGCTATGCTAGGTCTCCTAGATTACCTTCCTACTGCTGCTTTCCCTTCTCAATGTCTTCCAATTTAGGCCCAGGGGTGCGCCGCACAAACACAGTGCTCAAATGTGCACAGAGCTGTTATTTCCTGGTTTAACTTTTGTTTTAAACCTTTAAAACCTGATGCGCAGCATGCACACCCACTTAGGTAAAGTAACGAGTGCTAGGCAGAGTCAGACACACCCCTCTTGCTTAGCTGTGCTTAGCTAGGAGCAAACCTGAGCCACAGGGCTCCAATCCGCTTACACTATGCCTGACACCCCCCCCCCCATGATGTCAGCTAACTCCTAGGCTTGCACCAAGCTATTCCTACTCTTACACTGTTGGGACCTGACTAGCATGCTGAGGAAAACTGGGATTCACTATCATTCCCCTCATTTGCATAGGGTTGCCTGCTAATGCATGGTTAAATGTCTCACACTGAGCCTCCCCCCTTAGCAACCACTACTCACTGGCTATGTTGTCTTCTACCTGCCAATGACAGTCATGGCAGAATAGTGATTTTAGTTAGAATGCTTATTTTAGGTTTATTTTATTATTTTTCCCCTGATCCTGTTTGCGAGCCACTGCCCTATGCTTAAACAGCCGAGATCGGCTAAAAAAAAAAGTAGACTTTTTTGTTTTTTACACTGTTTGCAATGCCAATGGCCTTATACTTGGCCATTGGCATGCTTCCTGACTGATATGCAGCCTTTATTTGGAGGTGTCACAGCTTCGTTTTGGATTTTGCTGAAATGCACTCAGTTACTAACCGAGTACCATTCTGCAGATTGCACTAGTCCTGCACAGCCGGTTTCAAGCTTCCTGGATCCCACATTCACCTCATCTGCATGGAGTTCTCCTGCAAATGGGGTGATTTGCATACAGGGGCTTAATCTTTGCAGGACTAGTGCAGGAAAGCCCATACACACCCATGCAGGCTGTTCCTGGATAGCACGGCATACATATTGCCTGCTAGAGCTCCTGCACTAATCCTGCACGCCATGCAAGGCATGCAGAATCTGGGGGAAAATGTATTGCTACAGATCATTTCCTTACACCTTGTACTAAAAAGATGAACATCATTGAGCTGGGAAAGTAATTAAAATGAACATCCCTAAATTAAAAACAGTAGCAGGTTACAGATAGTATTTTTCTCCTTTATCATTATTTTTCAGATTAGTTACCATGTTTTTAAAATTACCTCATTTTATTCAACTTGTAAAACTGAGTAGTTATTTTAGGTTCATAGGTAGGTACTAGGCTATTGACCCTAGGGCCCATACAAGCCTAGCCAAAAAATGTACCCTGGCTTTCGCAACCCAAGAAAATGATTTTCCTGTGCCCTTGTCGAGCAGAGCCACAGAAGTGATCCCCAGGGTGAATTTCCCATTTCCCATCCAATCATCAAGATTTTTCTTGAAGAGTGCTAATGAGGATCTCTGTTTCACATAGATAGGTAGTCTGTTCCAGAGTATGGGAAGTCTCTGGGACAGGAATCTATCTCTCCAGCATGTTCTGTTTATTATGGTGACAAGGTTTAGGTCCCTACAGCGTGTAGCTCGGAGGGATTGGGATTTCTTTAAGTGGAGCATGTCCAACAGCTCTGGGTTTGACATAGCTTTGTATGTTTGATTCATTAAAATCCCTTATTAGATCAAGCTAAGTATTAAGGTAGAGTTCACATATTTTGGAAACATTGCATCATACTGGTGCATAAAAGGTTTTTGTTTTACAATGAAAAAACTATTTACCTTGCAGCCTTAGGTTTAAGTCCCTCTGCCCTGCTTGCATGCAATGTCTCTGTGATTAAGTCATATCATCAAAACATAGTTGCCGGGTCACCACTGAAAACAGCCATTTGCATTTAGCATGTCTTGCTGGTATGAGAAAAAATGGAGTGTGCGCAGGATAATATATAAACCTGCAAATTATCTGTATCAAGTCTCCATTGTATGATAACGCAGTAAACACTTTACTGCCAAAAGAAAAATAAAATAAAATGAAGTTGCAATACATCATAATGGTATCCTTGTCATAAAATGATGCACTTTTGTACAAGCATAATATTTTGAAAGTCACTTAAAACAGCACTAAGAGTTTATTCATCTTCCTACATTTCAATAGCAACCCTTGAATTTCCTAACAACTTTCAAAAGTACTGAGTAATATAGTGACTTTTCCCTCTTCATGGAAGCCAGCATGAGTCTTCCCATTAAAGTCCAGACTATAGGAAATGCTGACATTATTATATCACAGTTCTCATCTCACCTCATCTCATCTCCACCGGCTACCAAATGAAATTGTGCCCATGATAGAACAGTAGTAAAGGGATCAATGACCTAAATATGAAAAGAGACTACATAAAACACAGTTAAAACTCACCAGAATGCAATGTTTTGCCCACTGCAAAATGTACCAATGCAAAGTAATTTGGAAAGTAAATAAATAAATAAATATATATATATATATATATATATATATATATATATATATATGTATATATATATATCTACATGTGTGTTGTGGGAAAATAGAAAAACTCAAGATGGACAGTTAAAAATGTTAATGACTATGCCCTCCAACGTAACATAACAGCTCTGAGGTTGTAATACTTTAAATAAATTTGTAGTTAATCTAGAAACAGTTCAATACCCCAAAGATTGTTCTACTCCCATTGTTACACTATAGTATAAGATTTCTGATTTTGATCTTCCTGTTAAGAAATATATCCTGAGTTTGCAGTAACATTTAAATGGACTATAAGTAAATGGAGTAAAACTCTGACAGCCCATTATGTAGTATTCTAGAAAATATTACATTTAGGTGGCAAACAGTACAGGACCTTATAGAATTTTACTAGTTTCATTGTCACACTCTATGATAATTTAGGTTTTTAAACAGCGGTTCTATCAATGGAGATGTAAATAATCCTGATTTTGAATATCCTGCTTTAATAAACCATTTGTCAGTCACTTATAGTCTAGGATAATGATGGGTTCCTGTATCACAGAGATACTTATTCCAACTGTTTTGTGGGTGGAGTAAGCCAGGGTAATGTCAGTATTATAAGGCCTGTGCTCTTCCTACCTCTAGTTGATCATGTATTGATTAATCCTGGAACTATCTTAATCTAAACTGAAACACACACAACTTGCATTTGGAACTTATGACTTTTCACCACTTCATTGAAAGGCTAGCAAAATTGACAGTTATTACTATGAATCCAGTAACGGGATTTACGTGACAAAGGTATCTGGCTGCAGGCAGAATGCAACACTTAAAGGGAAACTAGATAACATTACATTACTAATGAAGCAGGTACTAGCCAATATAGCTGTACTAAATATATATGCTACCCAGAACCAAATGGATATACAGCAATGGGGAGCAAAGACCTAATTTCTTGGGTCCTGCACCCCACTGTGTGAAGCTTACATCTATGCAGGGGACATGGACCAGCAAGCAACAACCAAGCAGCTACAAATAACGATAAATAATCTTGAAAACAGACAATGCTACAACAATCTATGCATCATTGACTAGGAAGAAGGGACTGAGACACTTGATTTGCTTGGGTTTCTTCCAGTCACTAAAATCAGCTCTACAACAAATCAAGCCACTATAATAGAAAGATTTCCTAGAATATTCCCTTTTCTCCAAGGTCTGGCCATAGCCGGCTTTAGGCATCAGCGAACCCTGCGGTTGCTGAGGGCCCCCTGTTACTCGGGTGAGGGGCAACCACAGCAAGTTTTATCCAGTAATTTTGTAACATGCCTATAAAAAGTAACAAAATCTAGTACACTAATCTTGTATGCTTAATAAACCAGGTAGGTAATAACTCTTTTTACATCACCTTTAAAATTCTAAGATATTTATGGTTATAGTAGCACTATTTTATCAAGTAACAGGCTTCATAATTCTATTCAATATTTTACCACTGACATAGTGCCCCTGGCTTAGTTAAACCCTACTGGTGGACATTCTCTATTCTAAAACCGACAATATAGCCAGCTTTAGGTATCTGCAATGCTGTGGTTGCAAGGGGGCTCGTAAATCATTGACTGTGTGGGGACCTCAAAAAAGCTGCTGCTGTTTGGGAAAAATGTATTAATTTCCTGATTGTGCTCTTTAACTTCAGGACTGTGATATGACATTGTTAGGATAAAGGTGATAATGAACATAAGCAATGTAAGCAGTAGAAAGATCAACAGCCCAGAGAGACTGATCTGATGGTGAACCTTGGGCTTTGCGAAGAGCTGATGCTTCTTCTTCTCCTTCTTCTCCTTCTTCTTCTTCTTCCTCCTCCTCTTCTTCTTCTTCTTCTTCTTCCTCCTCCTGGAAGTTTTATGAATACTGGTAGAACACCAGATACTAAAACTGTTAACTTCTTTGCTGAAGACATCAGTACATTACCAAAAGTAATAGCAGAATAAAGGCTCAAAATAAGGAGCATGTTTTAAATATTGTTGTCTTTCACTTAATAAAAGAACAAAATAACATTTTGCATCAGCATGCATTTTTGGACAATAAGAAGTACAGATCTCTGATGTCTGGATTTATTGACTGTCTGTAATCATGAATGATTTACCAGCAAATCAAACTTTTTACGAAGGACAGAGCAAAATCAGGGAAGGTCTGTGAAATCAGAGACAGTAACAGGTATGCATTACTCCTTGATGAAGTAAATAAAAGTGACTTACCCCTGCTGCTGTTTGGTGACTGCTAAACAACATTCACTGATCTGATGTGGCAGTACTAGTGTTGCAGAATGTATTGTTATTTGCTGAAATAGGTACAAAACTAGTATTGCTTTGGCTTGTTTGTGTGTGTGTGTGTGTGTGTGTGTGTGTGTGTGTGTGTGTGTGTGTGTGTGTGTGTGTGTGTGTGTGTGTGTGTGTGTGTGTGTGTGTGTGTGTGTGTGTGTCTGTGCACGTGTGCATGTGTCTAAAAAAGTATCACTGATTTTTGTCTGCATATACACCCAGTAATGCCAGGACACATATATTCCCCAGGATTCAGGAAGACATTTTTTCCATGCAGGAACAGTGTAGGAGCTCCTGCACGGAAATGGCCGCCGAGCGATTCAGGATAGTGCCATTTTCACGTGCATGAGCATCCCTACACTGTTCCAGCATGGAAAACCAGCAAATATGTAAATCACCTCATTTGCTGATGAAAACCATACAAATTCGGTGATTTAGCGATTCACAAAGCTGCCAGGTCTCCATGCTAGAACAGTGTCACTGCAGAAATGTATTCAGAAAATATCTGAGTACATTTCTGCAAGTGACAAAACGGAGGCATGATAGCTCATGAAAAAGCATGTATTATGTACATTAGACATGCCAATGGCTAAATATAAGGCCATTGGCATTAAAAAGTGATTAATAATTATGAAAATTAAACTTTTTTTTTGGCCGATCTCGGATGTTTAAGCATAGGGCAGCAGCAAGCAAATGGGATCATGCCGAAAAAAAAAAAAAAAAGTGAAAACCCAATTTTAAGTTAAATCTGCATTTTGCCATTATAGTCAATGGCATGCCGAATGTAAAAAATACCAGGGAGCACTGGTTGTCAAGGGGAAAGGGTCAATTTTAGTGCAGTAACTAATGACCTACACACTGGGATATGCAAATGAGGGGAGTTATACTGAATCACATATTTCTTCAAAGTGTCAGCTTGTACCTAACCATGTAGGTGCAGCAATACAACAGTGCAAGTCTAAGAGCTGAATGACTTCATAAGGGTGTGTGCCATGCTTGCTGTAAGCTCATTGGAAGCTCTGTGGCCCATATCTGCCCTTAGCTAAGCACAGCTAAGGAAGGGGATGTGTCAGATGTGCCTGAGCACTATGTACATAGCCTAAACAGGTGTGCGCGACGCGCACCGGGTTTTAAACATAAACAAAAAAAAAAAGAGGAAATGGCAGCACTGTTTACATTTCAGCACTGGGTATATGCGGCGTGCCTCAGGGCTTAAATAGGGAGGAACTGGGAAGGGGAAACAGCAGTAGGAAGGCAATCAAGGAGAACTAGCATAGCTGCCAGGTGGAATGTATCAGAATCAGCCTATTGCACATGCAGCAGCCCAGCACACTACTATAAACTATGCAAACACCTTTCAGACTGTTTTTTGCCACAAACTCTACACCACCAGTGGACACAGATGGGGATTTTTAACTGGCAAAACTAACTAAAAATGTTAGAGGCTGCTGCTGCTTTACTCCATCAATATGTGCTAGAGACTGAGAGTGGTGAGGAGGAAAATGCTGACAACTGACCCACAGGGAGGAGGAGGAAAAGAGTGTACAGACCCTGGGTAACCTACCAGGGTCTACATGAGCTGGAGATACTGGAGCACTATAGGGTGGACAGAGACATTCTACAGCAAATTGTCCAGCTGTGCTGCCCTGCCTCACACACAGAACCAACAAAGGGGAACCCATCTCAATGGATACCAAGGTATGTGTAGGCTTAAGAATACTAGCCACAGGTACTTTCCAAAGACCAACTGGGGATATCATGGGGGTCTCACAGGCATCAGCATCCAGGGTACTCCACCAGTTCCTGGATGCCATGACACCACATGCCAATGAGCACATATATTTCCCCAACACCCGTGAGGCATTGACCAGAAGTATGCATCTCTTTCACCATATAGCAGAATACCCTGATGTAGCTGGTGCTATAGACTGCATGCACATCCACATCAAAGCACCCCCTGGAGAGCGGGGTAGGGTCTACATAAACTGCAAGGGCTTCCTCTGCATCAACTGCCAGGTCATGTGCGATGCCCAGGGCATTATTATGAATGTGTGTGCTGGCAGCCCTGGAAGCTATCACGACTCCCACATCTGGCATTGCTCACTATACCAGGGGGTTTGCCAGGGGGGACATCTCATATGGCCATCTAGTGGGGGATGCTGGCTATTAGCTGGAGCTGTGGCTGATGACACCCATCAGAAATGCACACACACCCGAACAAGAACACTATAATGAGACACATGCACAAACCAGGATCATTGTAGAGCATGTGTTTGGGATGCTCAAGTCACAGTTCTGCTGCCTTGACATATCCAGTAGAGCCTTGTAGTACTCTCCAGCTACATGTACCCAAATTGTCATTTTATGTGCCATGCTACACAAAATGATGCTGCGGAAATAGCTGCATCAGGAACAGCATGGGGCAGGGCCATACAGCCCCCCCACCATTGCCAAGGCCAGCACAGGCACAGAGGAACTCAGAGAAGGAACTTCCTGATCCTGCCCCTGTAAGCAGAAGGAGGCATGTCCAGTATGCCCAGGCCTTGGCAAAGAGGCAATGCATAGCACACACACTGACACTGTAGGGATCCAGGGACTGATACCTCTCTCTGACTCAAACATACAGTAAAAGGGATGCCAAACATGACACTATCTGTGCTTTACCATGTATAGGGAGTGTACTACGTGCATCCGACATAGTCAACCCTCCAGCACTGTCCTCAATACTGGCACAGCAGCAAGATAAGTCACCCTTCCTAGCAATTACTGAATGGAGTAGTATGTTCTGATAGTTGTGTGTATGGTATGAATGCAAGCATGCAAGGGAATTGGATGGCTGAATGGGATGGAAGCAGACAGCTGACAGCTATATGGCTCAGCAGGAAATCCATAATAAATACTGGTGTAAACATACTAGGCAGTACTACACACGGTGACAACCCCCACTGCAGTACATGTGATGGCCCAAATAACTGTGGGTGTCAATAGGTCAAACACATGGATGTCAGTGAGGGTCACATACCCACCACCAGCCTCATCCAGCAGGACAGGTGTAGATAACCATAAAGAAAGGCCAGGCTAAGGCCCCCAAATGATGGCAATGGTGAATAGCCCCCTCCAGACCTACACGGACATACCACAACAGGTCTGGCAGTTGCATGTTAGCTCTGAAGGGTAAGAAGTCTGAAACTGAAATTTATGCCATTAAAATCTAACATGTGTACTCTACTGATATGCCTCCTTTCTGTATGATAGGTCACAATACAATATGAAATGGAAGCCAACAGAGTAACCAAAATACCAGTACAGTCATTGCAAATGTTTAAAGTCTTCAGGTGTGCACCCCCCACACACACAATCCCATGTAGAAATACAGTAACATGTAAGTTTGAGGAGTAATATCACTGGAGCACAGACTGGCAGAGCTGTCCCAATCTACATTGTTGCATGTGTACAACATGTAGGGGTCAGTGTGGTAAGTTTGTTGTGTGGTTAATATTGACTGGAAGTGGTCAGCATGTGGGCCTGGATGGTTGTGTCTCAGTGGCCTAGGTACATTACAGTGTTCGACAGGGTCATGTTCCAACAACTGCAGTGCCAACCACATAGCTTCTCAGCTACACCCATTTCAGCAGTTGTACATACTCACTGTCCAGATGTCAATCTGTCACCATCGGAAAGCTGGACACGCCATGAATGGGGGCCCATACATAGAAACAGTACACAGGTGGAAGTAACCTACACAGAGTGCATATAAAATAACTGTCAACTGCACACACAGCTTTGGAATTATACATAGAGGTTAGCATCACATTAGTTGTCCATCTACTATGGAATACTGGTAGTCTGGCCAATCACTGGCAGACCACAAAAGGCACAGTTATAAAGTAATGGCAGGCTGCCCATGCTCACACACTAGCCAGCATAAAGGAAATGTCCCAGGTATAACTGTGAGTCAGGTTCCAGTAGATTCCAAATCACACATGCACTCAGCTCACCCCACCATTAGCCACAGGTTTATCACAGGTCATATCCTTGCTGTAGGTAATGAGTACAACATGAAACCATCTCTGTATGGGAATACATACATGATGCTGCATGCTGAATAGGTATCTGATGCAGGTGTGTCCCTAGCTGTATGCAGCAACCTGACCACATCCAGACTCGTAGAGCATTATGACCAGGAAGGATTGACAAGAACACCTCAACCACTTACCACTGTCACCCCAGGGTAATCCACTTGCTTGCAAGTTGGGAACATATGAGTGAGAGAATGCAGTGGCCTGCTACAGATGGCCTGCAGCACTCTCAAATGGACTACAGTCCTCTGGCAAAGGCCCATGCCTCACCTATAGTGCCAATGACGGAATGTCTGGGGGTCCTAACTAACAACCTAACACAGTAAACAGAAAACAAATGCAAGGCCATGCTGACAAATGCCAGTAGCATGCCTCCCTATATCCTACTACAAGAGCTGTAGACCAGGTCATAAATACTACTGGAATAAAGGCCCAGCTATAAGAATACCTCTGAGGTATTGCTTTCATAATGTTAGGAAGAGGAGACAATAACAGAGGGGGTGTAGAAGCATGGATGTCATGGAGTATGTGAAGTCTGAAACTACAGTGTCCACTCATACTACCCCTTGACTGGAAACCCATGAATGAATAGCCACAAAACTGCTTGTAAGCCACAATGTGAAGATAAACTGACCAGATATAATAGTCCTGCCTCTGGATAACCTGGGTGTATCTGGACAGCTGAGAAATATGGCCCCAGCAGGATATGGCCATTCTGTTAAGTTGAGAAAAGCACAAGAAGGGGATCCCCAGCCAGCAAACTAACAAGGTGCTGGACCATTTACACAGAACCAGCAGTCTACTGTCTGTAGCTACCCCTCCACAATGGCAGGAGTGTGCCAGAATGTGTAGTCTGTATGCCTCAGAATCTTGGTCTCAGCTTCATTCATCTTGTATTTCCCTGGTAAATAACTGTGAGCAAAGAATGATAACTGTCAGTAGTTGATTACATGATACATCACAGTGTAAAACAGTACATATGTCAGAACATCTATACTACATGCAACCATGTTACATAAGCAGCACAGACAGCAATAGTAACAGTATCACCCATTGTGTCTGCATATTGGCAACCTATTTACAGATATCCTGCAGAAACAGATTGCTAGGTGTAGCTGTAGCACACAAAAACCCTGAACTGAAGTTCTACTCTCCCTGGAATGGATGCACACACTCAATATAGAAGGTCATACTGGGCATGCTCCTACTGGGCATGCTCCTACACTTAGAGAAAAGAAGCCCATGTCTGACAACACAGTGGATGACAGATATCTGTTAGTGGCAGATGTCTGTGCACACACACCAAATTGTACACCATTGATACTTCACACACACACACACACACACACACACACACACTGGATAGCAATACTCACACATATCTAAGGCCAACATAATATAATATGTCAAAAATACACTCACAGAGACATGGGAAGAGAGAGACAGACAGTGACAGAGAGAATACCATTATGAGGCCTTTCCCACCCAGTACACATCCCATTGGCCTAGATCACATGATGTGCTGATGTCATTCACTGTAGAAATTCCTTTGGTTAGCTCTCAGCCCTATAGTCTCAGTGGTGCTTGTGATAACTGTGTAACCCTATAGTACAAATAAGTATCCATGTAGCAGTCATGTCAAATGTAAAGTTGTGTGTGAGTGTGTGTTTCTAGATGAATGTGTTGGAGGCCATTCACAATCATTACACTTCCTATTGTCGTATGTTAGCACTCCTGCTGATGTCAGTCACCCTGAAATAACCCTTTGGGCAGCTTGCAGCCTTATAAGCTTCGTGGTGCTTGCGATAACTGCATAATACTATAGTGCAGTTAAGTAGGAGTTTTAATCCCTGTCCTGGCAACTGTGAAAATGTGTGTGTGTTTGTGTGAAAGAGTGTGTGTGTCTTTGTAGAGACATAATTATGAGGCCATTCACACTCACTATATTTCCCTTACCCCTCCTTTAACACTGCTGCTGATGTCACTCACCTTCAAAGATACCTTTTGGACAACTCTTTAATAGATAAGCTTCATGGTATTCGCAATAACTGTGTAATGCTATAGTGTAGCAAACTAGTTGGGTAGGAGTTCTTGTCCCGGTTCTAGTAAAGGTGAAAATGTGTGTGTGTCTTTGTAGAGATCTGGTTTTGTGGCCATTCATGCTCACTACACTTCCCTTATCCCTCCTTTAGCACTGCTGCTGTCATTCACCTTCAACAATACCTTTTGACAGCCCTCCAACATATAAGCTTCCTGGTGCTTGCAATAACTGTGTAATAATATACTATAGCAAACTAGTTAGGTAGAAGTTCTAATCCCGGTGCTGGTAAGTGTGAAGATGTGTGTGTTTGTGTGAGAGAGAGTGCGGGTGTCTTTATAGAAACCTGGTTTTGAGGCCAGACACACTCACTACACTTCTCTTACCCCTCCTTTAGCACTGCTGCTGATGTCCCTCATCTTCAATGATACCTATGGACAGCCCTCTAATCTATAACCTCCCTGGTGCTTGCAATAATGGAGTAATATTATACTATAGCAAACTCATTAGGTAGGAGTTCTAATCCCGGTGCTGGCAAGTGTGAAGATGTGTGTGTTTGTATGAGAGAGTGTGGGTGTTTTTGTAGAAACCTGATTTTGAGGCCATACACAGTCACTACACTTCCCTTACACCTCCTTTAGCACTGCTGCTGATGCCACTCACCTGCAAAGATACCTTTGGACAGTTCTCTAACATATAAGCTCCATGTCGCTAGTGATAACTGTGTAATACCATAGTGCAAAGAACTATATAGGTGAGAGCTCTAATCTCAGTACTGGCAATTTGTAAAAGTGTGACTGTGTGTGTATATCTGTAGGTTGAGGTATTTTCTGTCTATACACAGCCAATACATTTCAAAGTGTAATACTTTACAATGTCTGCTGATGTCACTCACCTGAGAGGTATGTTTGGACACTGCTCTACCTATAAGTTCTGTGGTGCTTGTGATAAATGAGTAACAATGTAGTAGCAATAACTGCATAGGTAGGGGGTTGAATTTCATTCCTGGCAAGTGCTTTTGTGTGTGTGTGTGTGTGTGTGTGTGTGTGTGTGTGTGTGTGTGTGTGTGTGTGTGTGTGTATACATATATATATATATATATATATATATATATATATATATATGTGTGTGTGTGTGTGTGTGTGTGTGTGTGTGTGTGTGTGTGTGTGTGTATGTGTGGTGTGTGTGTGTGTGTGTGTGTGTGTGTGTGTGTGTGTGTGTGTGTGTGTGTGTGTGTGTGTGTGTGTGTGTGTGTGTGTGTGTGTATATACATATATATATATATATATATATATATATATATATGTGTGTTTGTGCCTTAAAGATTTTGGTCCCATTTACACCCAGTACACTTCTCAGAGGGCCGACTTTAGCAGTCCTGCAGATATCATTCACCTTAGACGTACCTGTTGGCAACCCTAAACCATGCAAGGTCAGTGGTGTGTCTGGTAAATGCGTAATATAAAGGTCTGAAAACATAGTCAGATAGAGATTCAAGCCTCACTCCTGGCAAATATAAATGTTTGTGTAGGGTAAAATATTTTATGAAATCTCTAACCCACTACATCACTCAATGCCAGTATTTACAAGGGCTGGCTATATTCCTCACTTTAGAAGTACCTTGGGACAACATCCATCCTATAAGCGCCATGGCACATGCGATAAATGCGTAACACTGCAATAGCAATATACAGATAGGTAGGGGGTTGAAACTCCATACTGGTAAGTGTGTGTCTCTATCTGTAATCAGTATCCTTTGTGGGGTTGGTGTGATTGTGTAATAACAAGATCCATTGGGGGGTGGGTTTTGCTAAATTATTATATTGAGGACATAGTATATCTCCCAATGTCCACACTACAAGGCCAACAGTTGCCAAACATCATAGAGGGTGGTATCGACAATCCACAGCCATAAATGTGTAGTGCCATGTGCAATGAATATGTGACAGTATGGATTAGTTAACAATGTAGGCAACACTTCTAATACTCAAAGACCACTCTCCACCCAGGAATCATACACAAACACACTTGGCTAGGCAGCAACCACTATATCAGTAATTATCCTGTAAATTGCCTCACAGATAGTACCCACGGTGTGATTGCAGTGGACTCCATGTCAAACTGATGACAAGACATGACTGGTGTCACACAGGGTACAGACCCATGTCCTCTCATGTTTGTGATCTACCCTCCTGAGATGCAGGATAACACAAAAGCACCCTGACTGATAATGTTTGCATACCACAGTAAGGTGGGTGGTAGCTTTCCCAATCCATGTGATGTTGACATCACACCCAAAGGCCACTTGACACCTTTGACTATTGTCAGAACCCTGGAATTACCTCAGTGCCAAGAGATGTGCCACCATTACCATTGGGAACACCATGGCTCACATGAAGTACATTGGTGGTAGCCCACTGAACAGTGACATTATTATAACAGAATGGGGAACACAGGTTGACAGTCAGCTGCCTGTTGACCACAACAGTGCCACTGACATCAGAAAGTACTTTGATGTGTTATATCTCCTGACTGAGTGTAGGTATTAGCATTGTGCAGTAACTCACAGCACTTGTGTTTAATGCTGTGGAGGTTGTTGGTGTAATTATTAAAGGCTGCTGTGATTATCGTCAGTGTCTGCTGCATGTCTGCCATATAGATGCCTGTAGGTGATTCCATGAGGGATCCAAAGTTGTGTTTGAGGCTAATATGGGAGTTCAACAGTCATGTAACACAACCTTTCTCTGCAACAGTGTCTTCCTTCTGTTGTACTCTTTAGTAATGGCAGGGGACCATCACATTGTTTCCCAGTGTTTGGAGGACAGTGTCTGGGTTCTGTTGGCTCTGGCTAGTACCATGCATTCATGTACCTGTTTGTACAGTGCATATGTGTATGATTCAACAGTCATGCAGCTATTTTCCATTGCCATGGGTGCAGTGAAGTCAGCCACGCCTTTTTTCATGGCTGCAAATTGAGTTTTGGAAATGTTTTGCAAGATGGTTACCTTTGTGGGGGGTGTGGCTGACATGTTGAGCTCCATCTTGATTACAGCCTGCATGGATCCCACCATGCAGGGATTGACACCTGCGTATAAGCAACAGTCCCATATTTAAGTAGTCAACACAGGTCAAGGTTCTTGTATCCTCTACTGGGGGTCAGTATGAGCTGGTCCAAGGCATTGGAAATGATGAATCCCAGAAGTGTTGGGCTACTGTACTGGCACTTTTCTACTTTCCCCAGGTGATGCAGGGGTAGTTGAAGTCTCATACTATGTCAGTGTTGCTTTGGACCATCATAGATGACAGTGTGTTGAGAAATGTGCACTGACAGTCTAGAGACATAGATGTGGACCCATAGCAGGCTATGGTCTGGATTGCACGATTACCCCAAGGCAGTTGTACCAGAAATATCTCCAACGCATTATGCTGGGATACTCGTCTGGAGGTGTTCCTAGCCATAATGAATATGGAGACAGCACCACCTGTAGAGGTGTAGTGTGGTCCATGTTTGGGGGCTAACAGCTGTGGAATGCGTCATAGCCTGATACTGCAGGGCTGCTGTCTGCTGCTGTGAACCACCTCACCATTACAGCAGACATGTGCCTTCCACTCCGAGTGCTTTGAGTGACTGCATCCTGACAGTTAGATGTCTACTGTTGAGCAGCATGACCCCCAGATTACATACATGTCTAGCTGCTATGATGGTAATTACATTAGGAACACTGCATAATAAGGCATCATAGGGGTGGCAAGATACTTACCCAGTACCTGGAAACCCAGCACTGACAGATGTTGGACATCTGTGGCACATTTGGGTTTGTCAGTCATGTCATCCCAAGCAGAGAGGTACTGTATCCCCTGAGAATGGCACAAAACACATAAGCCAATGTTGCAGTCAATCATCTGTTGATAGTACTACAGCATCATTCTGGGTGATGGCAGTACACTGCTCAGAGCTACTGTCACACCTGCCTGGACCACATAATCAGAGAGTTCAACCATGTCTCTTGTCATGTAGTCCAAGGAGGTGTGCCCCAAGTCATTCACACCCACATGGATATAGAGTGATACTCGTAGTTGTTGTGGAGTATGTTGACTGGCTGTGTCATGTGTTGGATGCTGGCATGTGATAGATATTTGGCTGTTATTTGCTCCATAGTCAACTTAGTGAGTGGGATATATGTGTGCCTCAGTACTGAGTTACCCTTGATCACTGTATTGTGCAAGGTGGTTACCCTTAGGACTTAGGTTGAGAGGCACACTGTGTAGGTTAAATATGTGTCCCTTGGCATGTGCTTTGTCACTGTGTCTGAATGGGTGTCTATCTTGCTGGTCTGTGCTGTTTGGGTAAATGTCCATTGAGTGCTCTGTGAAGGTGGGTGTATGGCTTTTCACTGTATGTCATGGCTGTCAAAGTGGGTGTCATGGTGAGCTCTGTGTTCCACATGGCGTGGTGTAGGTGTTGATCTCATCCTTTTGACCTGCTAGCCCAGTCTTTGCTGGAGAGTGCATATTTCCACATTGGGTGATATATGGGTAACTCTCACAGGTCTGAGTGTTTGGAGTTTAGAGGGGAGGGTTGTCTGTGTACATGAGGCAGTTGCAACAATGCCTCAGAATGGACAAGTGCACTGGGTTAATGGGTAAAAGCACAGAAAACTGCCTTCAATCATGCCAGGAGGGGTGGACATAACTATTAAGTACTGGGGCTACTTCTATGATGAACGAGTACTGCTGACAGCTCCCAGGTGTGCCACACTTCTTGATACAATAACCTGGTGAAGTGCCAAGCTATAATGCTATTTGATGTGCAAGACAGAAAGAACTAGCATGGTGTAAGGGTGGAACAGAAGGCAGACTGTCTGCCACCTGTAACACTTTACCTCAGCTGTGCAGTTAGCAGCTTTGGTCATGTAAAAGTCCAGTAAGCTCTGTAGCATGTGCCGTAGCTGCTTAATATTATAATAGACATAACTAGATAAGCAGGAGTTCTAATCCCAATACTGGCAAATGAGAGTGTGTGTGTGTGTGTGTGTGTGTGTGTGTGTGTGTGTGTGTGTGTGTGTGTGTGTGTGTGTGTGTGTGTGTGTGTGTGTGTGTGTGTGTGTGTGTGTGTGTGTGTGTGTGTGTGTGTGTGTGTGTGTGTGAATCATGTATTGTCTAGCTTATACCATTTTTGACTTGTGTATTACCCTTCACACTTCCCCCTCACCCCAGTCTAGTAGTCCTGTTGATGTCATCCACCTTAGAAGTACCCTTGGACTAAATGGAAATGTATATGTTTTGTGGCACATCTAGTAACTGTGTAGCACTGTAATGACAGTAAATAGAAAGGCAGGAGTTCTAATCACTCTATTGGCAACTGTTTGGATGTGTTTGTGTGAGAATCAGTAGTGTGTGGGTTACACCATTTTTGACCTGTGTACTACCCTTTACACTTCCCCCAACTCCAATTTATTAGTCCTGTTGATGTCATCCACCTTAGAAGTACCTATGAACTAAGTGGAAATGTATAATGGCTGTGGCACATCTGATAACTGCATAGCACTATAGTAAAAATACCTAGATAGGCAGGAGTTCTAATCCCAATTCTGGCAACTGTTCGTGGGCATGTGTGAGGATCATATCTTGTGTGGCTTATACCATTTTGATGTGTCTACAACATACGGCTGATGACCACCTTGCTCTGCCATTACTTTATATAGTGTGATAACAGCATCTGCCTCACATGGAACATATTAAACCATTGTACAGTCCTCTGTACAGATGTGTCTGGATTATCCATATGTATACAATCTATACTTGGTCGGAAGTGGTCTGTGTGCCTTAACAATGCCCATGTATATGATATTGAAGCCAAATAGGCCACAGTGAGTGTGCTGACACATATGGAAGCATGAGGTATCATACCTGACTGAAACATCATGCTGATACGACATCTGCCACATTCACAGGTGGCCAGCCTTGTAGGAGCAATACATGAGTCCAGATGCTTGATTTTATAAGGGAACTGTTCATGTTATGGGTCACATTAAAGGCTGGAAGAGGTGTGGACTAACATATTGTGCTCCTAATTAGTATGTAACAGGAACACCTTGCATCTTAACAGGGGTGTGTACACAATTGATATCCACTGTATACCACTAATGTGTCACACATGTCCCTACCTTAGGCCGTTTGTCCAGCCCATTTTGCTGGCCTCTGTCCAGACGTCTTGGCACTGACAAGTTGTAAGGTATGCTACAGGAATGTTGAATTCACATCAGATAGGCCCCAGTGGTGACCACTGTGATGCAATGCAGTTAACCTCAGCACATGAACATGCACAAAAAGTAATATAGCTATTATATAAAGCAATATAGCTATTACTGATGGTTGTGTGCATGGCAAATTGCATGCCCTTCACATGTCTGGGGTATTGCCAGGTAACAACAGAACAATGTCACACTCAGCTTCAGGCTGCTGTCCCATATGAAGACCAGGGGGTCCTAGGTAGTTGTGAGAGGGAGTTATTGTCAGCAGATTCACATGTGGCCTAGGTACAGGATGGATGCAGCATGTCTGCACATTTACAGTACTAACCCCAATATTACACAATGTTCTATCCTTACCATTGATGTGCACCTCTGTGCATTAGAAAACCCATCCACAACTGCAATCTGGCCTGACACATGGATGTAGACACAATACAGATACATGTATGTCTGATACATTAGGATACTAATCCCCACTGGGCCCTTACCTGCACGCTCTTTGTCTAGTGTGTGTGTGTGTGTGTGTGTGTGTGTGTGTGTGTGTGTGTGTGTGTGTGTGTGTGTGTGTGCACTTGTGTGTGTGTGTGTGTGTGTGTGTGTGTGTGTGTGTGTGTGTGTGTGTGTGTGTGTGTGTGTGTGTGTGTGTGTGTGTGTGTGTGTGTGTGTGTGTGTGTGTGTGTGTGTGTGCAACCCATCTCCACAATGCTTTCCTCAGCTTCATGGCTCGTGCATTGGGCAGGTGCCTCAAGGTTGGCAAGGAGCTCCTCAGTGGGTGTCAGTGGGGGCTGGATGACTGGGCCCTGACCTGTGGCTAGCCAGTGCCTCGCTACAGCAGCAGCTCATTGACAAGCATGGTGGCTGAGGATGGTGCCTAGATGCTGCACCTGCTCATAAGTTCTGCTGTGCAGGCCGGCATCATTTACCCTGTGGACCAGACTGTTCCACAGGTCGGTCCAGTCCTGCACATCTTCTGCTCCTCGTCCAAATAACAGGGCATAATGTTCAATCACATATTGGGTGATGATGTCAGTTTTCCCAACAGAGAATGCTGGTAGGCAAACCCTCTGCATGTTACCTGGAAGACATAAACAGGAAAAAGGTCACAAAACCTCATACGGTTGTCAAATTGCACATCAAACAGTGGATATTACTTGCAAATAATCCACACTACACCATAACCCTCCAATCTATCATGGCTATAGCAGCTTGCATTACACACCTGGCCCTGAGCTATCGTATTCCCCCCAATGCTGGACACTTGATTGCATAATCCTCTCTTCTCCATTCATTTCTGTGTAGAGGGTTGACAGTGGCCATCTTCCATGTGGATGGTGTGTGGATGCTGGCAGGTCTGTGTTTGACTGTGGTGTGTGATGCAGCTGTGAGAACTTGCCTGAGTTCATGTAGGAGGCAGACAGTGATGTTATTATGCCCCATGGAGATATGCTGTCCTTGCCATCAGTAGGCAATACATACATGCTCACCATTGCTGAGGGGAGGAGTGTGGTTGATGTGCATATCCCCCAGTACAACAGGGGTGGATAGGATGGTGATGTTCCCACCTAAGGTGTCTGATGCAGGTTGCCTATATCCATGGCATGTGTGCATGAGGTGTTCTTTAACCCCAATACAGGGTGAATTGTGTTGCTTCCTCAGAGACTGACAACATATGTGGAGACACTGTTGCCATTGTCCTTGGTGATGTGAATATGTCTGATTTGTAGTCATAGTCAGCCTTACAGGAAGTCACCTGTGAACTTACATACTTTCTCAGATAGAAGTGGACTTGCTTCCAAGTCGTTGCCTGCACCTATGTATCCCTGCACAGCCAATATATGAACCTATTATGTGGTTTGTGTATTGCTGCTGTCCACCAAGGGGAATTACTCTACCTTGGTGGAGGCTGGTTATACAGGTCAGGCACTGCTGAGTCCATATAGCTACAGTGGATATAAAGGGTACACTCCCCTGTTACAATGCCTTTTATTTGTGCAATTGGAACATGACACCACAATAACGCATTTCAAAACAATTCCCACTTTGAATGTGACCTATAGCCTGTACAATTCAATTGAAAACATAACAATCTGGAGTGTGCACACCCTTAAACTGATATGTTGTGTATGCACCTCTTGAGATGGTTACAGCATTCATTCGTCTTGGTCAGGACTCTAATATCATGGCACATCTTCACTTGGCAATAATTGCTCCCCTTCCTAGAAACACCTTTGATTGTTTTTCAATGGAATTGTACAGGTTAGGGTCACATTCAAGATGAGAAACATTATGAAATGATCTTCTGTGGTCTGATTGTCATACAGTACACAAAAAAAATGTCCAGCACCAAGGAGGTTAGAAGAATATACAATCCTTTATTGTGGCAACTCCAAAAATAAGAGCAAACCTGTTTTGGCAATAGTAATGCCTTCTTCAGTGCTTGTAACAGACAAAAAAAACATGATTCATTTATATAATAGACCAAATAATGAGAGTCATGTTCCTATTGGTTCATACCAAAATTAGCTAAGCTCATTCAGTCCAGGCTTGAACAGAGCACCTAGCCTAACAATCCAACTTGATTCTTTTTTATCCAAAGTGGTATGCCATCCTGCTTTACACATCTGGTTGCCCTGGACTTTGTCTATGATAATAAAATTAAATCTAGCAGTGGTGTGGGTCATAGTGTATTTATATAGTAAATTAGACAATCTTTTGTTTCTAATGTCATCGAGGTGTTCAGTTATACGAAACCTCAGTGGCCGAGAGGTTTGTCCCACATAAAAAGTGGAACAAAAGCAAGTGGCTAAATATATGACCCAGTCACTGCTGCAATTTCCAAAAAAATGAATCTGATATATCTTAGAGGTGTTACTGCTGGTAAATTCTTTAGTCTTTGAAACATATGCACATGCAGAACAGTGACCACACGGAATACTACCCACCAACTTATCACCAAATAAAGCGATCTGCTGTATATTGGAGGGGATGAATGTTTATAATGGGTAAAGTGAGAATTGAGTTTGGGACCTCTACAATAAGAAAATAAACATTGAGATGTTAATAATTCATATCATCTTTCATTGGCCAATAATATGTCCCAATGGTTGCCAATGATTTGTCTAAATGTGTTAATATTACATCCAAAAGAAGTGACCAGGCATATGGGTTGAGATGAATGTCTCTCCAAATTGTTAGGGGTATGTTGATACTGCAAAAGATTGTCTCTAGACTGTTCTGAGACAAATGAACAAGCCTTATTTATGTTGTAATCACGATAGCCCCTACTGAGAAACCTATTGACTAGATCCTGTTGCTGTAATGAAAAAGCATGCTCAGTGGAGCAAAGGCATTTGATCCACAAAAACTGGGACTTAGATGTTGTGGCTGATGTGTCGAGGGTGATGACTTGTTGCATGAAGTAGGGTATTGAACTGGGGAAATTTACGAAATACTTCTGTAATAAGCGTATGATCACTCTCTCAAATGATGCTCACATCCAAAAAAGTAATTTGATTGTAATCCCAATTCAGTGTAAAGTGAATACCCAACTTATTTTCATTTAAATATTGTACAAATTCTTGTACATAAGTCACATCTCCTCTCCACACCATCCAGCAATCATCCAAGTACTGCCACCAAATATCCAATTCTTCCAAAAATATACTGTGGTTAGCATCATAAATCAGTTGTTTTTCGATGCACCCCATGAACAAATCAGCATAAATGGGTGCAAAAGAAGCCCCCCATAACAGTCCCTCTAACTTGCCAGTAACATTTACCATGGAAATAGAAAACATTCTCTGTTAGAACATGTTCCGTTAAACAAATTAATAAAGTTTTGAACCTAGGAGTGTATATATCTGCTTTTTCCAGCCAAAACCAAATGACTTCTAGACTAGCCCAGTGGGGGATGTTGGTATATAAGGTGGTGACGTCCAATGTACACATCAGCCAACCAGGATCCATCTGAGTATTAGTGATGATCTGAAGAAACTGTGTGGTATCTTTAATACTTGCTCTAACCATGGATAGTAATGGTTGTAAATATTCAGTCATAAAGGCCAATGAAGGCTCCATCAAAAAACGCCTGCCTGATGCAATTGGTCTCCCTGGTGGTTGGGTTGGATGTTTATATATTTTGGGCAGTAAGTATAAGTATTGGGATTGTGGGTCCGGTAATAAGTTGAAATACTACTTTTTGACTGATGATACCTTCCTCCTGGGCCAGTTTCAAAAACTGATCAATCTCTTGTTTAAATTTGAATGTTGGATCCAGTGGCATATGCATGCAGAATTGGCCATTAGGTAGTTGGTTTTCTGCCTCAGCTAAATACATGGACCAATCCATGATGACAACTGCCCTCTTTTGTCTGCTGGTAAAATTACCAAGTAATGGTTATTACTGATGGACAAACATGTTTCAATATTCAAAGAATGTATTCTCAAGATCTACATTTTAATAAAAATGTACACAGTAACATCAAACACAATCTTACAAAACAGGAACAACAGGCTCTGACCAAACTCAGTAATAACCATGACTTGGTAATTTTACCAGCAGACAAAGGGAGGGGGGTAGTTGTCATCACGGATTGGTCCATGTATTTAGATGAGGCCAAAAAACAATCTAATGGCCAATTCTACATGCACATTCCACTGGATCCAACATTCAAATTTAAACATGAAATTGATCAGTTTTTGAAACTGGCCCAGGAGGAAGATATCATCAGTCAAAAATAGGATTTCAACTTACTGTACTGGACCCACAATCCCAGTACTTACACTTCCTGCCCAAAATACATAAACATCCAACCCAACCACCAGGGAGACCAATTGTATAAGGCAGGGGGTCTTTGACGGAGCCTTTATCGGACGTTTTGACTGAATATTTACAACCATTGCTATCAATGGGTAGAGCAAGGATTAAAGATACCACACAGTTTCTTCAGATCATCACTACTACTCATTTGGATCCTGGTTGGCTGATGGATACACTGGACGTCACCGCCTTATATACCAACATCCCCCATTGGGCTCGTCTAGAAGCCATTTGGTTTTGGTTGGAAAAAGCAGATATATACACTCCTAGGTTCAACACTTTATTAATTTGTCTAACGGAACATGTTCTAACAAAGAATGTTTTCTATTTCCATGGTAAATGTTACTGGCAAGTTAGAGGGACTTCTATGGGGGCTTCTTTTGTCCCCATTTATGCTGATTTGTTCATGGGGTACATCGAATAACAACAGATTTATGATGTTAACCACAATATATTTTTGGAAGAATTGCATATTTGGTGGTGGTACTTGGATGATTGTTGGATGGTGTGGAGTGGAGATGTGACTTATGTACAACAATTTACACAATATTTAAATGAAAATAAGTGGGGTATTCACTTTACATTGAATTGGTATTACAATAAAATTACTTTTTTGGATGTGAGCATCATTCGAGAGAGTGATCATATGCTTAGAACAGAAGTATTTCATAAATTTCCCCAGTTCAATACCCTACTTTATGCAACAAGTCATCATCCCCGACACATCATCAACAACATCCCTAAGTCCCAGTTTTTGTGGCTCAGATGCATTTGCTCCACTGAGCATGCTTTTTCATTACAGCAACAGGATCTAGTCAATAGATTTCTCAGTAGGGGCTATCATGCTTACAACATAAATAAGGCTTGTTCATTTGCTTCAGAATAGTCTAGAGACAATCTTTTGCAGTATCAACATACCCCTAACAATTTGGACAGACTTTCATCTCAACCCGTACGCCTGGTCACTTCTTTTGGATGTAATATAAACACATTAAGACAAATCATTGACAACCATTGGGACATATTATTGGCCAGTGAAAGATTATCTGAATTAGTAACATCGCAATGTTTATTTTCTTATCGTAGAGGTCCCACACTCAATTCTCACTTTACCCATTATAAACATTCACCCCCCTCCAATACACAGCAGCTCACTTTATTTGGTGATAAGTTGGTGGGTAGTATTCCGTGTGGTCACTCTTCTGCATGTGCATAGGTTTCAAAGACTAAAGAATTTTTTCCAGCAGTAATACCTCTAAGATATATCAGATTTGTTCTTTTGGAAATTGCATCAGTGACTGGGTCATATATTTAGTCACTTGTTTTTGTTTCGCTTTTTATGTGGAACAAACCTCTCGGCCACTGAGATTTCATATAACTGAACACATCAGTGACATTAGAAACAAAAGATTGTCTAATTTACTATATAAATACACTATGACCCACACCACTGCTAGATTTAATTTTATTATCATAGACAAAGTCCAGGGCAACCAGATGTGTAAAGCAGGATGGCATACCACTTTGGATAAAAAAGAATCAAGTTGGATTGTTAGGCTAGGTGCTCTGTTCAAGCCTGGACTGAATGAGCTTAGCTAATTTTGGTATGAACCAATAGGAACATGACTCTCATTATTTGGTCTATTATATAAATGAATCATGTTTTTGTGTGTTACAATCACTGAATAAGGCATTTCTATTGCCAAAACCGGTTTGCTCTTATTTTTGGAGTTGCCACAATAAAGGATTGTATATTATTCTAACCTCCTTGGTGCTGGGCATTTTTTTGTGTATAGTATTCAGTTGGTTTAGTCCATGCACCCTGTCCTACTTGCGTGTTTCTTGCGCTTTTCTGATTGTCATACAGCACAAAACCTGGCATTCTAACAATGGTGTGTACACTTGTCATATCCACTGTATATAGGTGTTGATATAGCTGGTAGTGGTAGGCATGGACAGAGGGTCATAACACAGTTGGACACTTCTCCTATTACTACCTGATAATCATGCCTACTCCAATAGGAGAAGTGTCCAACTGTGTTATGCCTACTCTACTACCCATAAATGTGTACAGCTACTGGTTGTTGCATTGCTCTGATATGGGTAGTAGAGTAGGCATAACACAGTTGGACACTTCTCCTATTATTACCTGATAATCATGCCTACTCTACTACCCATATCAGAGCAATGCAACAACCAGTAGTTGTACACATTTATGTCTGTTTTATGCACTGACACTGATATTACACACATATGCAACATGCAGAACCTATGTACCTGACTGCTTGAAAACCATGTGATTAGTTTTGTGCCTTCCAGCTGAACATACGCATACATACATGTGCTCAGGGGATACCTGGTATACATTTCTGTTCTATGTTAGTATGGAACACTGTATTTACAGTCTTGCTGCTCAATCATACTTCTCAACCTGTTATAGCAGTATGTCTAGACAATGGCACACATAAATGGGTGACAAAAGGGGTATTAATGTAGCTGCACCATACATTAGTAAGTTGATTGCACAGTAGGCTTTGACATCACTGTGATAACCTGGAAGACATCCAACAGTCATAAGTAGGCTATTATGTTACAATGTCATTGCTCACAGACTTGTCAATGGTTTGGCTGACATAATACAGGTACATGTGTATGTGACTACAGATATTAGTTACAAATATGCTTATTGTCCAGCAGAACACTGTACAGTGGAATGTTATTAATTCAATATATCACATGCAGTTCAACACACATGTCTGCAAAAGTGCTGTACTATGCACATGCCCTATGTAGGTCTCTTAGCTTTACAAGACAAACATGCATCATACTCATATTCACAGGTAAGATATAGATATGGACAGAATTCCATTAACTGGCCTAGCAATGGCACAGTCACAACTGTTTGACAGACACCCCAGCGGTTGTTACATATGAGCTGTCCTTTCCCAGGGTGAGTCAGGCTCCTGAGTTGTGAGCCTACCTTGCAACCTCTTAGAGCATCACATCTGGACAAAGCCTAAAATGATGGGGGGATAAATAGGGACAAAATTTAAATATTCCTGTTACAAACATAGGACGTTTGTAGAATAACACATTTTGCATTACCATGAATATTGTTAAGGATGTGGAGTCTTAAACTCAAGTGTTTGTCATTACTTGATGACTTCAATCCTCAGCTATTTGCCAGAAAAGTACAGATTTCAGGAGGAACAGACAAATAAATATGATGGGAAAATCTGGACCTTCTGTGAAGATCTGTACAGTTGAGAGCTATGTCTGTGATCTCTCCCACTGCAGAGAGCCAGATGATATGGCCATAGCAGCTGTTCAACAAGACATTAGTACAGCTAGTCTTGTTGGGAAATATATTCTTCCAAATCATATTTCCTATTATTACAAACCAAGTACTGCATTCAATTACATGCTTACATGTTCCACTTACCTTTTTTTCTTCTCTTTTTCATTTTATGTTTTATTTGTTTTTTCTCCCTCTCTCTCTCTCTCTCTCTCTGTGCACTACAGGGATAGAGCTGGTTTGAATAGGTGGCAGCATGGCTTTTGTAGATGATGCTCATGACCAGGTGATGGCCTGTGCACCTATTGGTGTTTCCCACTTGCTAACTGCATGCAGAGCAGCTGTGTAGTTCTTCCAATAGCCAATGCCATGGCAACACACTCCTATAATTGAGTACTCCATGTGGTTGTTGGCCCTTTCCCTTACTTGTGAGGAAGACATATTGGAGTTGTGTGAGCTACTACCTCTTGTTCAAACAAGCCAACTAAATGGTGGAGAAGGATCAAGACTTAGGGGCAGAATATGAGTATTGCTGTTATATGTTTGGTATACTGGTAATTTAACAGGATTTGTCTGCACATGCTACTTCTGCATGGGTTTCAGTCTGACAAAGTTCTGTCTCTGCATAGCTCTCAGCTGTAGGGCCATCCACATAATGGCCACAGGTTAGCCTGTTATGCTTGGTCTGTTCCCAAGACAGGTGTTGTCCTTGGAAAATCAGTAGCATACTCTGGTGATTGCATTCTGTAAATGCTAACATCCATTTGTTATTCCGACTTTATATCCCCTCAGAAAAGATATGTTACAACAAACACTGTAACACCAGCAACACTGTCAGTGTATAACAGCAATATTTCAAGTATGGCCATGTATGTGGGCCTCTGTCCACCAATTATGTCAGGCTTTCTCCAGATGTCATACAGTAAGAGGTTAATAGGTATACTGGTCTATCATTATTTAGTGCTGTCATTCCTGCTGAGGGGAAAGCCTGGAAAAGATGTTGAAGTCTGTCATTCAAGAGGTTGGTGTATAGAGAATGCTCTTAAATGTCCTTGTAACATATTTTATGTGGGGAGAGTAACACATGTTTTAAAACTAGGCTGTTAGAACATGTGAGACATAGTACTGATAAAAAAGATGACAGTTCTATAGCCGTACATTTGAATAAATCTCACTATGGGGACAGTAGTGGGTTCCAAGGTACTGTTTTTGAAAAAAGTTTGTTCCTCAGTTTGATGAAACATTCATAAAAGGACAATTATGTATAGACTCAATGCATTAATATTAAATGTGATACTTTATCCCTTAGGGGGTTAAATGAGGAGTGTAATTGGAGGCTGTGTATTTAACTTAGTAGTTGTGTTAATTGCTTCTTGTGATTAAGGCATGTGTTTCTTGTAATGTTTTACTCCTTGAAGGCTTTGACCAAGCCATCAGAGTATAATAATCATGTGGGAATTACTGGCTGGTTTTATTTCTCTTTGCTATGTTCAGGCATTTTAGTTGTTTTGCTAAGAGGTTGTTGTATGTCTGGCCATTGTGTATGGCCTATCATCATTTTGTAGCAGTGTATTGTTCACTTATTTATTTGGACTGTGGTGGGGGGGCAGATGTGAGTGTCATGCCTCCTTTTGTATCCAACTGTGCATGCTGCTCCAGGTTTGGGTTGTCTATCAGCAGCATATGTTTGTATGGGCATTTTGGGACATGTATGCATATATATATATATATATATATATATATATATATATATATATATATATATATATATATATACCTCAGTATTCATTGGTAATATATCTATTTTTTGTTATACACATATATGGATCTCCATGCATATCTATCTCTCTCTATGTATATGTTTCTTTTCAGATATATATATATATATATATATATATATATATATATATATATATATATATATATATATATATACCAATTCTTCCTAATTGCACAGTGTCTCTTCACTATTGTAAACTGGCTGTAAAGAAGGGTATATTCGAGAAAACATCCTAAAGCCATACAGCTGAGGTGGCTTACTGGCAAATTGCTTTGACTATGGTGTGCCGTGTCCTGGGCTCAAGACCTGCAAGGGCTGTTTATGTTGTTGCTAGGCAGAATAAGGACTGTTGGATACAGAGTGATTTAAGCACTTTTGAGCAGCTTTAAGAGTGTTTGCATAGGTTTATGCAACAGTAAGCAGTGGTAATGTATGGTTAAACGAATAGGCACTTATACTGTGTAGGCTTTGCTTACAAGTCTGCAAATCTGTTTAGCATTTACATTTAAGCAATGCTTAAACCTGGTAAGCATAGCTTAGCCCTGGAAACCATTGATCACATTTCAGTCTGATAAAATAGCAGGATAATGACATCTTTAATAAGTGTATTTAATTTCCTGTACATAACATACTTCCATGTGCTGTCATTACAGTTGCAAGGGGTGTGACTGTACTGTATGGGACACCTGGGTATACATGGGTAGTACCACAATCTTTTTTCTTTGTATTTGTTTTATACATGGGTAGTATCCCAGGTTATATGCAGTCACACTTGCATGTTACACCAGCTACAGTGCACTGGTTGACAAAAGTAGAATGCAGATTGTAGTACTAGAACCATACACCCCTGCATGCAAAGCTGGAACTCTGAGTACTACTATATTGTTCTTGGTGTTTGAGCTGTATGTTTTTATGTATCTCCTATTGGATATCGATCTGATATTTTGATATTAACTGTAGACTATTATATTTTTTGTACATGTCATTGAGGACTGCTGTCATGTAGTAATGGTATGTCTTTCAGTTTCAGACTTATATCTTTCAAAACAATCATCCTAATTCATAACCTGTTCACTGTCTACTTTCTGTCTGTCCTCTGTACAGATGTGCAGATGTCAGGTATTGCTAAGGCCATACCACTATGTAGGTGCCCACATAGTATTGTGCTGTGGGCCTGGACACTGCTGCTAGTTCTGACATATAGGACATTCCTTAATGTGGCCCTTGCCCCTTTTCCTTGTCTGTGTGAGGGACATTACAGAGGTAGTGGGCTACAGAGTCACATACAGTAGGTGGCAATATGTCACAGGTCAGGACATGTGGAGACAGTCAAACAACATGGGGGACATATCTCCAAATTTGTGAACAGATTCTATGTCATCAGTGCAGTTATACACATGTTGGATTGATAGATTGACAGGGTTTGCGTGAATGTGCATTTAGTGAATGACTTCACGACTGACAGTGATATGTCTCTGACATACCTCTCCACTGGCACACTGTCCACAGACTGGCCACATGTTTGCCTGTCATGTTTTGTCTGTTCCCCAGACAGTTGGTGTCCTGGGTAAATCAGTCGTGGACTCTTGGGAATGCAGTCAGTAAATATTCACATCTAGTGGTATTACTGACATCATATTCCTCATAAAGGATGTTACAACAAACCCAGTAACATCGGCAACTGTCTCAATGTATGACAGCAATATGTCCAGTCTACCCCTGTGTTTGTGCCTCTGTCCCCATATGATGTCAGGCTTTGTTCAGATGTCAATGAGGTGCAGACATGTCTATTCTCATTATTTATTGACTTCATTCCTGCTACCATCCCAGTGATGTAGTAGACCCACAGACATGTCACGGAAGAGGCCATAGATGTGAGTCCTGAGCCTGTACATTCTGAGGTGAACTGTACATGTGACAGGCCTGTGTATGTCTGGCCATTGTTAATAGCCTGTCATGATTGTGTACACATGTCATGTGTACATGTTACTTGGGCTGTGTATGGAGGGGGGTGGATGTAAGTGTTATGGTTCCTTCTTATCTAACTGTGCATGCTGCTCCAGTTTCTGCTGATCTATTGGCTGTTATGTGTTTGTTGGGGCAGAATGAGACATGTCCTGTACCAAGGTCAGGAGTCAGACTACACTGAGAATTGGGACTGTATATGTAGGACTAGTGTGTGAGTGGCAAACAATGATGTATTTGTTCATACAGTGCTTATACTCTACTGTTCACTTGACTTACTGGTATGTGACTGTGACTGTGGTGATATTGGTTGTGGATATGCACTTTCACACTGGTGTCTGTTTTTCAGTGCTGTTATATCCCCGTAGTGCCTGATATATTTGCAAATACATATGTAATTACCCGTAGCACATTTCCTAATTCAGTTACTTATGCTATTTCACTAAATATATGTTGTAACACACAGGAGGGTGTTACTGCAGCAACTGTGTTAGCTTATCTACTCCAGTACATCAAATCCATCCCCATTTTCATGGCTTCCACCCACCACTTTGTCAGCCTTGGTCCAGATTCATTGCAGAAAATGGTTCTGAGCATACCTGTCAACTAGCTGGATTGTTTCAGGATGTCCAAGTTTATTGCTCATATTTCTGGTCTGTTTTACAGATTATTATCATTTCTCTGGCAAATCACTGTAATGATATGATTGTTGTCAGAAAATGAGGACATACATTTCATTTACCTACCTCACATCCATCAGAATATGTATGCTGAAACAAACTGTGTCACTCTGTCAAGAAGAGTACAGGGGGACAATGACCTCTTCCTTCCTGGATGTTAATGCGTTAGTACTGAAATGTGCCACATAGAAGGACTTTGTGACCACAGTGGCAATGCGGTGGTCAAGAGACATTTCTGTCAGCCTGTGTACCCAGATCTCTTATAACACCTTCTTTGTTCAGGGGACTACCATCAATGTACTAATTCATGGGAACAGGGTTTTCCACAAAGGGGATGACAACGTATTTTCAGACATTGAGCTTAAGGCCATGGCTCTGACACCAGTCATTGGTCTCAGTGGGGCCTTTCAGTAGGATGCCAACATCACTTGGATAGTTAATAATAGCTCCCAACTTGCAATTGTCTGCAAACATTGTCAGCCAGAGTCCCTTCATGTTGGCATGGACTTCAGAGAAGTTGATGCCAAACATGAGAGGACCCAGGACAGAACCCTGTGGGACTCCACTTTTGACTGTTCAGCAGTCTGACTTGGAGTCAGCTATTTCCACACTATCTGTGACCCAGTTTGCAACCCACCTAGTGATATAGGGGTTGATGCATAGCTTAGTGAGTTTTTGCATGATTCCTGAGTGGAGAATCTTATCAAAGGCCTTGTCAAGATCAAAGTAGGCTGTATGTGCCACCTTGCCTTTATCCACAGCTCAGGTGACTGACTCCAAGAAGTTGACCAGGTTGATTGAGCAGGTATGATGCACTCTTCACAAAAGTAAACTGTGTGGGATCCTGAATCTGCAGATTCCCATATCCCTGTTTATTACGTGCATGATGATGCATTTCATAGCTTTACATAACAGACTTGTCAGGCGGTTGGGGTGGTATTTCCCAAGGTCTGTAGTTGCACCTCAATTGGGGAGAGGGGTGACTGTAGCAGTGCACAATTCAGTAGGGACAAAGCCTGAGGTGAGGCTGTGCTTGACCAGGGCCCACAGGTGAGGTGCCAGGTCACTCTGTAGTTCATGTAGAACACGGCCAGGAATATTGTCAGGTCCTTAGAAGCTGTATTCTTGGCCTTGGACAGTGGCGTTTTAATCTGTACAGCAGTAATACTGGGTGCCTGGCAGTGCACTGGTATTGTGATTGGTCCTTTGGGGGGGGGGGTAAAGTTTGCACTCAGTATGTCAGCCATTATATTGGCAATATTTGTTGGTTCAGTCTAAGAGGTACCATTGTCCAGTAGCTCAGAGCAAATCTTGATATTTCCATGGAGATTCTTTACATAACTGTATGAGACCTTGTGGTTGTCTTTACCATGTGCTCCAATTCTGTTTTCACAGCTAACTTTGTAGTATTTGATGAGGGATCTGAATTTTTAATTGAGGCTGATAAGGGTTTTTTTCTGGTCTTGGGACTTCACCTTATTCCATATCAGTTCCCTCCTTCTGTTGTACAGCTTCTTTATGGCCAGGGACCAGCAGATTGGCTTCCTTTTTTTAGAGGTGAGGATCCTG